>NW_009732643.1:60225-71150 GCF_000703405.1 Apaloderma vittatum | reverse complement strand
GAAGGCGACGCAAGGAACAAGACTGGAAAAAGCACAGAGGCAGAGGAGGGGAGGCCAAACCAGTGTGTCATCCAGCCCCAACAACTGCCGAGCTCGTAGCCCTGCACATAAAGAGCTTTTCCAGCGTGATCTTTGCAGTTTTGCTCAGAAAGTTGCAAATTCTCTAGTCCCTTTATGCTGGAACTACCCCTGGGCAGAAGCAAGCAGGAGAAGGCTGCTCTCTCCCCCAGCCACTTCTGGATGCAGCTGCGGTGGTTTGCGGGAAGACAAAAGACGCCGGTTGCTCTGCTCTACCTTGCCTGTTATTCCCAATGCTCAGAAGCAAATGAGTAATTGATCTTAAATAATACAGAACAAAGGGAACAAAAGGAGCTAGAAAGCAAGCCAGGATACTTGGGAACATGCCTTTTTCTGTTGAGAGGCAATCTCCCCAGCACACACGTGCCCCAAGCTGCCATTCCCTGCACATCACCTCCGAAAAAGCTCAAATCCCAGCAACGGCGGCGTTTTAATACACTTTTTTCAAAATGGGGGGGGGAAATAACTCAGAAGAGGGGGAAAAAAACCCCCACCAACCCACAACAGTGTCAATTTAAAGATTTAGTATAAACTAGTTCAAGCCTGTGGGAGGAACGCTAAGTGGAAAAAGTAAACACGGTCCCCCCAAGTAGTTCCCCTGGAAGCGGAGCAGGCAGCCAGTGCCTGGGACCGCCGGTGCCCCGCGCCCCGGGGAGGTCAGCCCAGCTATGCTCCACTGACAGGTTCAGTTTACAGCAGGCCAACACTTTGTTTGGATATACTGGCCTTGCTCACCGCCAGCTTAACAACAGATGGCTCGAAAACTTTCATTATGTTGCACAGGGCTGAACTGCAAACAATCGGGGAAAACTGTGAAAAGTTTAACTCTGTGCAAGCCGAGCGGGGAAGCGCTCGCCTGGTTGGCCGGCTTCCCGCTCCCGCCCCGGGGCGTGAGCGCCTTTAAATTAATTAAAGCGGGATGGGATGATTAATCGTACCTGCGCGCGGTCCTGGGGATGCTTGGAAGGGGAAAAAAAAAAAAAAGAATTTGCGATTTGACAAGGTCATTTCAATAAAGGTAGCATTCCAGAAGAAATTGGACTTTGACGGATTGCAAAGCCCGTTTTAAACCTTCCTCAAGCTTGTGGCTTCAGGAAAGTTATAGAAAGTTTCGGCAATAATCCCCCAATGGTGGTTTATCAGGAGCTTTCTGATGAGTGTTCTTCCATCTCCAGGAACGGAGCCTCCATCCCTCAAATTCCCGCTTCAAACTTCCGTGCTTGACAGCAAGAGAAGGCCACCGCATAATCTCGTACGCAGATCTGAATATGATTTATCCAAATCTGTGTATAATTTAAATATTCATTAAATTGATTCGATTCGTACGCACCCTAATATCTTTTAACGCTCTAAGGCAGGTTATAAATGCACCTTTGGAGGTTTAATTCAATTGACAATCTTATATACATCTCATCACCGGAAACGCATTATTTTATATTATGCAAGAAATGAAGGAATCTGTTTTCCACAAATGTATTTTAAAAGCGACTCTTTCCTGTTATTGAAAGAAAATTGTGTTTATTACTCCTTTAGCATAGTGTAAACTCATAAACGTCAACAGAGAGTACAAGGAAAACTGTCAACTAAATATTGTTTCCTTCATGAGCTGCTCTTCCAAGTCAATTACGCCTTTCAACTTCTGGGGCATTGTATGATAAACTGGCAGTAAAAATCATTCACATTAATATACCATGGTGCCTTGCCTGCAAAAGGTAATTAAAGAAGTAAATGACTCATAAGAATAGACATATTAGCTGCAAAATGAAAGGCAACTGAGCTGCCACATGAAAATATGTACCATTAAGATACTGCATTTTCATATTCCTGTAATCAGCTTCAGTAGACTAATGCTTATTTAATCCAGTTCTCTACTAAGTCCATCAACAACTGTTTTTTGCTGTTTTCACCTTGACTGAACATTATGTGTGCAGGTTCGGAATAAATACCGCAATAAGATTTTTGCATAGTCAATTGAAGAACAGGTTTTTTATCTTTTAAAAACTATTTTTCTTTCCCACCAAGAGGAATACAGTGGAGACGGATACCAAGAAACCCCGTTTTCTGGTTTTTTTTCAGAGCCAACACACTTTGAGCCAAATTTATTCCCTATTATAGCATTCACCATTTGGATTCGTGAAACTGTTAGCAGGAGAAAACAAGCCTAAGGACTCCATCCTCTAACTTCCCTATTCCTCGTGTGGGAAACGCTTCGCCTTGGTAATGCGGGTTTTTGTTAGAGAAATCAGACTGATTTCCTCAAGTCTTTGAGGTGGGGCAAGGAGAGGAGGGGACACTGACGGGTTTGTGGAGCTGCAGGCTGGGGTGCCTGAGGGGCATCTCCCACCCAGGACACACACCTCTCCCCCACCAGGACTCTTGGAAAGGTGCAGGTGACAAAACATCCAAACTCCAAACCCACACTGACACCGTCCCCCCATCCCACTCCAGCAGCGCGAACACGCTCCTTGTTTTGGGGGCCAGTCTCTGCCAGGAGCTCTCCCTGCCTTCGGGCACATCTTGGACCACCCCTGCCCTGTGGCCATCGGGTAAATCCAAGCCTTTTGGGTTTAACTTCCCCAGCTGCGTCCTTCTTCTCCCAAAGGGATGGCGAGGAGATGGCAAAATTCAGAGAAGAAGGTACGTTTGTCTCCGTTCTCCGAAACAACGCCCTGCAAAATGCTCAAACGCTTATGGCTCATCCTGCTTGCAAGCAGTAATTAAAATATTCTTTTCATCACAATAATAGCTCTGTAAGACCAAGACCCAAACTGCTTTTGACTGCACAGCTGCCACAATTATTTCATTTCCTAAAGTATGGGGTGGAGTAAAGCCCTGTACCTCAGCCATCACCGTGGTGTGACTGTTGACAAATGCTGACTTTTCTGAACGGCAGCCGCTGTGGATGTACCATCCATCCTTTATTTACTGTGCCCAGCTGAGGTTTATCCTTGCAAAAAGAGATCTTTCAGTGAAAATCGTAACATGACGCTTTGCAACTTGCACTATATGTTGCCTGTTTACGACGATCAGGACGAAATAGTATAAGACTTAAAATGTAGGATCAATCATTATTTAAACTGTATTATTGCTTCTCCATCTGAGCAGACATCACTTTGTACCCACAATTAATGAGCTCTAGTCCTTTTTCTAATTAAGGAACAAAGGTTCTTGTGTGCAGAGTATAGAGTGACACTGTCTAGAGAACACACATTTAAATAGAAGAGAATCCTTCTAATTACCTTAAAATAGGATTTTTCATATCCAGGAACATAATAGGATCAAGAAATTAGAGCACTTCCAACAGCATTTACAAATAAGTCATTACAAAACACTACAAAACATTACAATAATGCATCCCTAAAAATAACGGGACCCAATGGAGACTGGTGCCTAACACTTCCACGTTTACGTAATTAACCTCTGAGCATTGACACAGGGAAAATGCAATACAGAAATTATTTTATATATGTGTGTACACAGAGACAAATCCCCCCTCAAAAAAAGAGGAGTCGGCTATTAGACCATAAAATACATCAGGCTCGTGCAGATTAGGATTCAAACGCGTAATTAAGAAAGTGAGAAAGGTAACCTCGCTTTATCCAGTAATTAGCGCTGTTAGAAATAGGATACCGTCTCTTAAAAGTGTTACAAATATACCGCACTACTAAATAACCTGCACTGCTGGGAAAGTATACTCGCTATCAAGGGCAAAGCTGCTATACACTGAGGTAACAGTAAATGACAGACTGTTGTTCAAGTCCATTAGCTGCTATGTGATAGGAGCACATTCACTAGCACACGACCTGTGAAAAATCTTAGATCTCTTTAAATCTTTGAATTGGATTGCTGCATTAATTCTTAAGAACTGCAATCCTTCAACCAAGTCAAATTACCCTCATTAACAGGGGAAAAACTGCCTCTGCAATAAGTTAAAAAAAAAAAGATATTTATTACCTATAATCACTTTCACGTACTTCACCTGGAAGTGTGACAAACAGGGACAACAACTTCAGGGGTTGGCACCAGCTCAGCTGCTGCTGGGGATGGGACGGATGGGACCGTGCGTGTGCGTGCACGCTCCTGTGCCGGCGTTCAGCGTAAATAAACGTGCTTCTTGGGGGAAAAAAAAGCCCTCAATGACTGTTCTAAGAAAAGAAAAAAAATCAGCAAGAATAAGCGCAGGCACTGAAGCGATCTGTGTGTGTGCCACTGAAATAACCGCAAAAGAGGAGGGGAAATTCTTCAGTTATTCAAGGCTTGATTAGAACACTACTTCATAATTAGGCATGTTACAAGTATTGTCATCAACCAGAAAATTCATGTACTAACTAAAAGGTCTCAGAAGCTGGCTCAAGCCTTCTATTCATTAACAACATCTGCTATTAATGTTTAACCCTCATAAACATGCACAAAACGTTCAGCATTCGACAAAGATTAAAAAGGAATATTTTGTTGTTCTGTTTTATCCGTGTGGCGATCTGCGCGGTTCTGCGAACATCCAGAATCGCCAGAACGGCCACGGAGATAACAGACAAATATTTGGTCTTTGTTGGAAATAAGATATTTCTTACTCCAGTCACCGCTTCTCTGCACTTCAGATGTTATAGCTTGCGAGCCAGGCCAGTGCAGCACAATAAACAGCAACGCCGACACACACGAACACATACACCGATACGACGGTACGAATCATTTATTTTAAAGGTGAAACTCCCTGGAACAATTTGCAGGCTGAGCGTTTCAGAGGATCTTCTGTTTAAATTTTTTCTAATTTAAAAATGAGCGCTCCTGGGACGCGAGATTTCCCTGCGAAACAGGGGAGACGAGTGAGTCCAGGACCCAGAAATAAGAAACAGAGCACTTCATTTGCCGGCTGCGAGTCCAGATGAGAGCCCTGATCTCGCAGCCGGATCCTAATGGGCAGATCTTTGGAAGAGTCTTTGGAAAGACTCATTTCCACCACTGTGGTTTTAACGTAAGCGTAGCAATCTGCTTGTGCAGGCTCATTTACAGCGCAGAGACGGAGCTAAGTGGTGAGCTAATGCGACCCTCTAATGACTCCTGGAAACGCATCAGGACATGAGGACATCCTCCGGCCCCAGCCCCCTGCCTGCACACATCCCCGCCTCGGCTCCAATGGGCAACCCGGGGTGCCAGGAGGGTCCCCAGCACCCTGCCCGCTCCTCCTCACCCCATTCCTTCCCTGCTGACCCCTGAGTCTAGCAAAGATCCAGCCCAGACTCATCCGACCGTCGTATTTTTCCTTTGCGGTAACGCCAAAATACAAACCAAGCCACAAAAGTAATGAAAAATACAGCTCTTTTTTGTCTTCAAACATGACATTCATGGCGGATTCGCTGTCTGCGTGTTGCAGCACGCTCTATTCTTAGCACCGTGCCTTTTAAAGTTAGGCCCATTATTTTCTACGGTGTATCAAGATCAGTATGTATAACATATGCCATATTGTTGACACTTCCCTGGATGTACTGCATGCCATATGCCTAAAGCACTAAAAGGGGTGATGAACAGAGTGGCAATCCTGAAAGGAGAACAAGCTACACGGAGCATGTTGAATGAATTCAGTTATATAATTCAGCCAATAAGGGTTTCCATACATTTAACGATTTTATTCCCCCCCCCCAACGTGTTTTTTTGTGCCTTCCTTGTACAAAACTGAATTTAACAACTTTCCGCTGTGAAAAGTTAACACGCCGGACACGTATTCAAAGCAAATATTTAATCACAGTGGGCCCACCAGGTCTAAAAAGTATACATGTAAAGATAGATCACATATTTTCACACCAATAAAACAAACAAAAAGGGACAATTCATGCATTTCAGCAATAAACTAAAAAAATGAAACATAGACGTTCTGCTCCTGCTTCTACTTGTCCTTTATTCTGCCTTTCATAAATCTATACCCCAAGTCCAATTCCTAGAACTAGGGAAGATGTCATCTCACCCATCTTTAAAGGTTTATTTACTAGTTTCCACACTAAGAATTATTATCTGAAGAACCTAGAAACTAATGCTCTCTTACACTACAGTATTTTTGTCCAAATCTTCTGCAACAGATTATAAAATTGAAAAGTAAGAAGGAACACAGCCAAGTTATATTTATAACAAGAACGCTGCTCTTCAGCATCTGATACATACACATGTGTATCCTCATTTCTATGACATCCCTCTGCACAGTCTAATGGGTACACTAGCTGCATACTTGTCATTAAAGAAAAAGAGAGAGAAAAAAAAAAAGGAACGAGGAACTGACTCATCACTGAGAACAGTTTTGACAGTACTTGCATGCAGAGCCCTGGCAGAAAGGTCCGTTTCAGCACTTGCGACCAGCTACAACCCACGTATCTTGGACTGAATGAATAGTCAGGAAAAACAAAAATATGCGACTTCTCTGCACAAGTACAGGCTGGTTGCCCAAATGAACCCAGGCCCAGCCCCAAGTTTAGTCCTTGGAGCTCTGTGCTACCTGGAGGAAGGAAAAGATCAGGGACATCTGGAGAGCAGGGATCGCTGCAGGAAACTCCTACCAAGTTCCCAGGGCCAAGACACCAAAAAGGTCCCTGGAAAAAGGGCAGAGAACTGTAGGAACACCCACGGCACTTCCGTGAGGAGCATCCCGTCTGGCACGGAGCGCGGAGGGACGCAGGAGGAACCAGGCTGCTCTCCCGGCATCCGGGGAGCGCGGCCGCTCCTCATGGGGATGCTGCCGCCGCTCTGGAGCTCCCGGTGCGACGCAAAGCTAAAGCTTCCGCATCCTCTGTCATCAGTGCCACCACACACCCACAGGCAACGGATCAAAGGGGCTATGAGAAGCTAAAGGAGAATCCATTTTGGTTTCAAAACACGAAAATTCTGGCGCAGGAGATCGCTGAAGAAGATCAGTTCTGTTATGTTTCAGTGGTGTGTTGAAGGGGAATGTTGCATTTTAAATGTACATGCACATACATATTTACTTGAGTAAGCAGCATCATTAGCAGCATAAAACAAGGTAAGAGGGACATGGGACTTCCGTTAAAGTGGAAGGCAGAATCCTCTCTGTGAAAAACATCAAAGCAGAAGAACACATGCTGATGTTTAAAAACAGTCTATGTCTAATACAGAACATCAAGACTTAGAAGAAAAGAAGAAAATCAAGCCCCTGCTTGCTTCACAATATTTTCCTTAGAAACAAACCTAGCATTTCTGCTGACCAGGAATTAGCTATCATGGCCAGTTGAAAGCACTGGTTGTATAATCCAGCAGTGAGTACTCAAAAAAAAATTGATATACACAAATTTCACATTGTCAGAATTAGGACAAGTGGAAGGTTTGTGTGTGAAAACACTTGCACTCCATCAGTATTAGGCTAGAAGGTAAAAGGAGGGGCATACGTGCCAAAAAATTACCAAAGGCAAAGGTTTGGACAGGCAGGCCAGCACCCGCTCTAGCCCTGCTCTGAGCTTGCTTTTGGGGGAAAAACAAAACCAGACAAACCTGAGAGAAACAAACAAACAAACAAACAAGCTTCTTGCAAGAGCCATGACTGTACAGCGATTTGCACAGGAACCGGTGAACAGGTGCCACCTCCTGTCTCCATTCCTGGGCTTGTGCTTTTAGGATGTCACGCTCGGCCACACGACGTTGAGTAACGGAGCAAAAAAGCCTTTTACCTTCTGGTCTCTAACCCAGGGCTGGTCCAAGCAGAGCATAGCCAAAGCTTCTACTAGCTGCTGGCAACGTTAGTTTGATGGACTTCATCCAGTTCCTAGTGGACTACTGTCCATATTAGGAAAAACTCCTCACTTGACATTGGCACCACGATCCAGCCCTACCCGCAGACACCGGCAGCGTTACAGATTTTCCTTGGAAGCCAGGTTGGGAGACCAGGACCGCAGCCATGCCAATGGGCCCATTCTCCTTCATTATTAGTTTTACATAAGGCAAGAAACAACGCTACCAGGGCCAACTAAAACATCTCTTGTTCTCGTGCTGTAAGAAAAATAACAAAACCACCACAACAACACCCGGGCAACAAAAACAAAAGCAAAAAAAATCCCCCAACCCACCCTGTGGCGAACTTTGTTTCCTTTTTGGTGCAGCGCTGGTGACACTCGCGGGAGAGCTCAGAAGGGTAAAAGGGCATCGCTAACATGGCAGCGATTTAATTCCACCAGGCAGATCCCCGAGACCTGTAACGAGCGTCTGCTTCCTACCCATCAGGCCATTAATCACCACGACTCCTAAAAGGTTCAATTCATGTGCCCACTCAGAGAACTCATGAGATGCCTGATAGTCATATGTCATTTGAGAAGGGAACAAAACTGTATTCTTCTCTGAACTGATGTAGCTCCTATTACCAAGAGATTCTCTCCCTTGGGAGCAACCAGAAGAGAGAAATGAAGGAGAGCTGACTCAAAAGCTCTGCCTCGCGAAGACACATAATTGATGCAGAAGGGAAAGACAGTTAGAAGTAATCTGCCACTACCCTGATTTTGCCAGTAATCTGGTGACAGGATTTTGAAGGTGGTGAAAAAAAATCTTAAATTTTTACTAGGTACACCCTAGACAGACTGGCTGCCCTCCACAAAAGCTGCCCTCCTCCTCTGATAGGAGCCTGGCAAAAGCTAAGGATGTTTTTGCCATCCTAAAATTACACCGTTTCTACCACTGATTAACTCGGCTCTTGTCGGGACTCTCGGAGCAGCTGCAGGTGATGCCAAGGCACCATGCGCGTCTGCAAATCCTTTGCTTCCCTTGATAGCCACTGCTTCAAAAAAAGGTCTCGATCTTTATCTGCTGGTGCTCTTAAAAGCCTGGGAGCTACCCACCTGGGAGATAGGTCTAGCTCCTTACCAGGAGTCCAAGCACAAACACACAGGGGTCTCAGGGGGTCCCAGGCTCCATCTCGCTCGGGGTGTGACAGCGGTGAAGTGGGGCAGGCTGGCTCCCCCGCACTCCACCTCCCCGGACAGGCCTGAAACGTGACACACATAACACACACACACAGGCATATATATATATAATTTGACAGTGCCATTTCCTGGAAATGACAGCTAAGAAGAAAAGAGCGTGAAAAAGGGAAATACATACTTAAAAATAAAATACGGTCCTATCGCTCTGCACTGGGTGGAAAATCAAGAACGAACAAGCCACGGTCTATCTTGCCCTTTTGCTTCTACTTGCTGCTTTTCTTCATTTAATTACTTCTCTATCAGGTAAACTAATAGATAAAACAGACAAAAACACAGAAACCTCAAAGTACCTCAGCAATCACTCGTACATCCTCATTAGTTTTCCTGGAAACAGTCCATGCCCCAATAAAAATGTTATCCACATTCTTTTTTCTTTTTCCCTACCAAACTGAGCTGACATTTTCTTCCCCAAACTAGACAGCGAAACTAAGTTTCAGGCAGCCTGGCACATTCACTACCACTCGATACTTTATCTTTCTCACTGGCACCTTTTGATCTCTGAGGCTTTGGAAACACTAAGCTGAACTGATCTCCTGCTGTAATTCATAATTACCAATTCACAGCATTTTTCAACACTCTGTAGATGCCAGCCTGCTGCTTAGGAGTTAGCATACAATTGAAAAGAGCTGAAATTTGTTAGCCAATAGGGATTTTCTTTCAAAATTTTCCTCATTCCTCCAGAGCGCTACAAAAATCGGATTGAGCTGCTGCTGTTACGGAAGAGCCAACTTGGATGCTTGGTGTTGCACAGAGCAAAGAGGAGGCAGAGGGGCCGCTTTCAAAGGGTTTACAACGCTGAAGAGGGGTTTATGACATAAACGGACCTCTTCACGTTCAGAAATCTTGTTCTCCCCTTTCAGCATCACCGTTATCCCCGTCGGTTTGACGCGTCTGCAGCTGCCCCCCAGCAGGCAGGTAAAAACCGCGGCTCCAGGGCAACGGCCATGCTCAGCCCCTGCCTGTCGGCGTGAACTCGTCACCAACACGATCGTGTCCCAACGCAGGAGAAACGGAAACGGCCACCTTGGGCCACGGCTCACTCCCTGCCCAAACTGCAGCCCATGGAGGGGGCAAAGCTGCCCGTGCGGGGGCTAATGGGGTCATCCCCGTGGCCAGCTTTGTGGCCAGAATACAATCTCTGCTCTTCTTGCACGGTCATGAAAAATTAAGCTGGATGGTTAAAATTTCCCGCTGCAAGGGTTGGTCTGAGGCCTCATGGTATATTTTCCTCTTGTGGCTTATCTATGGGAGCCTGAGCAAAGGAACTCCATGCTGGGAGTGAATGTAAAACACGGGACACTGCAGGCTGGAGGGAGCCTTCATCAGAAATGTCTGAATTACAAGTTTCACCAGAGGCTTGATCCTTCACTAAGCTTGTGCCGCCCCAAGTTCACTCGCAAGCCACTTGTGATACATACCCTCTCGAAATTTATCTTAAAGCTCTTTCAACAAAATAAAAAAACCCCTCTCTCCCACCATCTGGATTTTATAGATGGAGCAACTAAAGCAGAGAGATGAGTTCAACACTGGAAACGTTATTCGTGAACTACAGACAAGAAATTTTTGATGTTTAAAAGTAGAATTAGACGCAATAAACCTTTTCTCTGGTTGCTTACTAAGCATAACTAAGCTCAAACACTTTCTGATCCTTTCTTCAAAATAATCGGTGGATTTACAAATCAGTAAATCCTCATACTCAATTTTTTTTTGTGCTGAAAACAAAACAAAACCCGTTCCTTTTAATCTTTAAACAACCGTGAGACACCTCTGTGGAAACATTTCAGTATTTCCCCGTGGGGCAGGGAAGCATGCCAAAACACCACCAGCCCCCTGGCTACAGCCCGGCTGTGCTGCAGGTTAACACTGCACAAAAGTCCTTCA
>NW_009732643.1:58595-60195 GCF_000703405.1 Apaloderma vittatum | reverse complement strand
CTAAATCCTGGCCCAAAATACCCCCCAGCCTTTGGAAAAGCGCAGGTCCAGATCCACATCCACGTTTTGTATCTCAGGTTTATCTCTAAACCAAATACAAGGATTCTCTTGACTTCTTCCAAAGAATAGTCTTTTAAGACATAAGACTCAAGAACCAATAAAAAAGGTAATTTAACAATATCTCTAGTGTGTCACCAATCATTTAAGGGCCTGGAGGCTGCTGCATTCCCACTACACTGCCGCAGCTTTCCCACCCTGCTGATTTTCAATTGACACCCTCTGTGTTGGTATTTTTTCCAACTTAAGCCTGATGGCGTTTTTCAAAGCTCCCCTCGCAGCTGATGCCTCCTCCACTCGTGCAGAGTGGGCACGAGCTCTGCTGGAGCCCCCAGCGGTGGGGTCCTCACCTCCTCGTCCCCCAGGGCACAAGGCTCAGGAGAAGGGAGGAGCTGCAATTTAATTGGAAGAAGCCAAAAGGGGGGAAAACAGAAACAAAAAAAACCCCAAGGGCCTGTTGATCAGGATCCCACAACCACAGTTGTGGGCATCATCACTTGGTGACTAATCTGAGGTGTTGTTAACAGAAAGGAGCAGGGCGGAGGAAACGGGTGGATGACCACCACTTAAAATACACTTACCTGCTGCAAATGAAATTGAGAGCCATAAAAAATAACCCTGCTTGAAAAGTTTTCCTTCGCAAATACCTGCACAGGACACCCAACCACCGGCGTCAGTAATAAGTTTTCAAATGGACAACTGCTAAACGAATGCATCTGCTAAAGGAATCATTTGTGTGCACTCCAAGGTTATGTGTTTAGCAGGCTTCGATACTTCAATGAAAAATGGAGGTGGCAATGATTTGCAGACTAAATTAATGTTAAATACTTCAAAGAACTGGACAAACAAGTCAGCAGCAAAAATTTTATGGGTTCACTTCCTTCAAGGGAACTTAAAGAGCCAGCATTTTATTGCTGTGAATTCTAGTCACTCCTTTTACCCCTCAGCATCTGTTTGAAATATGTAGTAGACAATTGCTTTTTTGGCTCTGACTCAGGTGGTTGAAATACAGGACAAACAGACTACTGTATATAAGCTTTCCTCCAGCAATGAAAATTTTTATTAACTCTCTTGCATAGCAAACTTGGCTGCCGAGCTTCCAATCCCTATAGAATCATCAAGGAATGCTGCTAGTTATTAATTCTGGTGGTCAAGCACAGGGTGGATATGCTAAGACTTGTCTGCAATATGTAACCTCCCATTTCAAAAAAAAAAAGAAAAAAGAAAAAAGGAAAAAAAAAAAAGCTACAGAGGGAAGGGAAAAAAAAATAAATGAGTTCTGTTTAGTTCATCACTCATATGTGCAAAATTCCAAGCTAAATACTAGCTCTGCACATAAATATGCCAGCTTTGTCAAACGCTCCAGCCAAAGAAAACATGGCCCATGGTGGAGGGGTTCAGAACAACCCTCAGAGCCATGAACCTGATGCACCTTCCGTAGCTGCGTCAAACCCAGGAGTTTTCTCACATCGGTGCTTCACAAAAACATGCAAACATTGCCCCTAAAAATGACTCTTCTCACCCCACCCAGCTGAAGGACCAG
>NW_009732643.1:48535-58564 GCF_000703405.1 Apaloderma vittatum | reverse complement strand
AAAGAGAAGGACAAAAATACAATAAAAGGAAAGGACGTTCCCCAGCAGATTCAACTTTATTTCAAAGGATCCTGGCCACCTGTAACTCCTACATTCACTGCTTCTGCATCTTCAACACTACCTGTGTAGTGATGACTACTTTTGCAAAGCTGTTTGATCACCCGGAAGTGATGCGAGATGGCTTCCAGCACTTGACACTGAGTAAAACAAACTCTTTAAGTTGTGGTTATGGGCTAATTTGAGCCAATCTTTGGCTGTTGTGGTGTGCTGCAGGTTGCTTTTAGCCTTCTGCTGCATTTCCACTGTCGTAAATACCTAATGCCAGTGGGTCAGCATTCAAAAATAAACACTTGCCATGTATTTTCTACATTAAAAAATTTCAACTTTCTGAAAGCCCACTGCTCTGGAGATACTCAGTTTTTGTAGTTTTAGTAGATGCTTAACACATAGATTACTAAATGGCTGGACTCTGCTTTAAGTTCCCCTTCAGTTTTGCCATATTTTTGAGAAACAAGGCAGTAGTCCCCAGCCAGCTGTCTATCTGCTAAAGTTTAAATGAGCCTGTTTCACCAGTGCCACAAATGGGAGAGTGCGACTGCAACGGGAGGAGCGTGAGGAGCCATCGCGGGCTGCGTATCGCACAGTCCTTTGTATCACGACATGTCCCATGACGCTGCATCTCACTGGTCTGATACACCACAACCTGAGTCCATACACCCTTTTCTGGTCATCACGCCCTACAGATATCCATTTGACCTTTCACAGCTCTTCCCAGTTTCCCCAAGGGAGAGCGCAGAGGAGGACGCTTCTCATCCCTTCCCTGCGATTGCAGTTGCTGGATGAGAAGAATGCTGCTCTTATCTCTCCTATTTCTTCTTGCCAGTAAAAAGCAGAGCTTCCCTTCCAGCTTTCAGCTCCTGCTCACCGTTCGTCGGGAACGCAGGCTCTCTGGCACCTCGGTTCATCTGGCGAGCACTTGCCGTGCTGCCAAACGTCGGCTCCCGCAGGGAGCGCCCAACCCCGCCGCCTTCCCAGCAGCTCCCTCGCAGACAGATACGATATTATAAGCACCACATGGGGCTCTCTGAGACGGTGGCCAAATAGCATCGATACCTATCCTGAGGCTTGTTCCTGCACAGACGGCGAGTGCCCCGGCGGCTCTGAGCACACCAGGTCCCTGCTGCCGCCATCCCCCTCCGCCTCCCACCCGGGCAGCCGTGACTGTTGGCCTGCAAAATTGTGTCCAGTGTCTCCGGGCATCTCATCAGCAAGCACTGTGCAGCCTCGCAGTTTGGTGGCTACTGTAACTCGCCCATGTCCAATCCATTCCTAGAAAGGAATTGCTCAAAGCTGGAATTCACCGGAACAAGAAAGGTCAAGCCCTGTAACCCTCAGGAGACAACCTCAAACCCTCTCTCCAAATGAAGTCTGCCATGCATGGGCTCTAGCAGGAAAGCAATTTTGACACACAGCCACAACGTGTTTTTTCATGTCTACCAAGCCACGCTGGCTCCAAAGGAAAGAGCACCTTCTCCCATGAACAGGCAGGTACTAGATGAAAAAATGCAGATTGTCCCAAGGAAATCTTGGAAAATGAGGTACAAGTCCACATTGGAAAAAGCCATTCATAGCATTTGTCAAATTTTCCTTAACATTTATCCGAAACAGTCACCAAATCATGCCAGTAAAATAAAGAAACGATACTCCAACCAAGTTCTGAAAGGTAGACCCAGAGGACCGTAAGCTCCGCATGCTGTTCAGTAGTGAGTACTCAACTTTGGTCACCACGTCAATAAGGAAAGGAACCAGATGCTAAGTACTCTATCACGCGGTTTGCAACCTCCCCCAATACATGGGATGTCAGAAGGTCCAAAGAGAGCCCGCAGTCAACCGTCAAGTATCATCCTTTAAATATGGTGCTCAGGAGCAATACATATATTGAAACCATATCCACTGAAACCAGGCAAACAGGCAGTATTTTCTGCTGAAGAATTTTCGGTTTATGCGATAGCACGGCACGGCCTGAACGTGCTGCTCTGAGTGAGCAGCTTTTCCGTTACCACAGAAGACCTCCTGGTCTCTCCTGTTCCCCAAACCTTCTCAGGTGCCTGAAGGAACTCCACGGGTGCTTTACGGAAAGTTGTGCTAATCCGTGTCTTAGGCAAATGAAGCACTAAATGAAAGTGCCAGATTAACTGCTACACGTAATCCTCATAATAAACTGTGAAAAAAGCTACAAGCAAAAGCACTGTAATAAATTGCCCCCAGGATTGCCTAGTCCCACAGCCCCGAGTGTGAGGATTTGTTTCAGGGCTGGTGTTGCCTTATCCTGTTACATCCTTCATGGAGGTGAGATGTCCAGCTACAGGACCACACGGGCTTTGCCTGGCCAGTGCTCGTTATGGCTTTAACACCTCGTGCTTGCAAACTACCCCTGTGAGAAGGAGACAGGGCAGGTAATCACACCTCACCGATGCCGAAGTCGTGGTGAGGGTGGCCTGAGCTGACATCTCCTTCTCGCTCGGCCATCCCGTCTCGCTCCGACAAACCACCGCGGTGCCACACAGGAACCAGCAGGCAAGGAGAAAGGACACGGTGGGCTGGAGGCCAACGAACTAGTTTTATCAGCAACACTTGACACGTACTTTCAAAGGGGAGCACTGATCTTCAGAAGTTCTTAAAAACCCGTGTTCTGGCAGTTACTTTCTAGCCCAAAAGCACCCTTTGAAAAACACAGTGAAACTGAGAAATGTGCCTGCTTTGCTCATATTGCCTTTTCTGGATAAAAGGGTAGCTTTTTAATCTAAATGTTACCACCTGTCACCTTTAGGCTTTTTGGTTTTGGTCACCTCCACTCCTAATTCTCATTAAAGATTTGATTTAAACTCTCAGAAGGAAGCTGGATCCCGCAGTACAAATTCGGGATGTTCAGCCGAACAGTTCTAGAAGTTGCCGAAGCGGCAAATCGTCTCAGCTAGTTGCATAACTTAATTACAGTTTATCTGATAAAATGCCACCTTCGTAGAAGAGACCCCAAATAACGCGCTTTCCCTGAAATATCCGGAGTCTGATTCATCTGTTTTACTCCTGCCTTATGCTGGCTTAGCACCCCCGGCAACAGCAGCGGCGTTACACCGCCGCGAAGCCGAAATAAATCCACGGAGAGACAGACACGTCGCAAACACACAGAAATTAATGTGCTTTTCACTGCTGCTCGTGTACACACACACCGGGCAAAGAAGAAATAAAAAATTTTCCTTTTCTTCCTTGCTTTCCGCAAGTTCCTGGCTATCATTCTGAAATGTAGATATTCCCATCATGCCTCGGTGTTTTTCAGCCCCATGATGCCCTCACTTTTGATTGTATAGATGAAGTTGAAGTGCACAGGGTATTTACTGATCCAGTTATCTTGTTCTGTGACAGGCAGAATCAATCAATCAAGGGGCCAGCTTTACGCTTACGTATTCCAGGCACATCTCCGCACTTCAGGATACGAGATCACAGTGTTATCCAGCCAAATTTGATCAACAAATGCAGTTCCCCTGTGCCACAGCAATCTCAGATGAAGATGTTATTATGTGGAACTGAGCAAAGTGATAAAGACAGTACAGAAAAGGGAGGAAAAGTCCAGCTGGACCTTTCTGACAGCCTCTATATGTGACGGCTGCAGCATCCCTTTTTCCGAGGCTAACAAAAACAGCGCATTCCCGAGTAGCTGCTGCAAAATGATTTCTGGCCATCCTGTATCTGTCGGTACTTAATGAAAGAAACATTATGCCATGGAGTTTGCTAAAATATTCTTAAATGCTGGACAACAGATTACAGACCTTGCCACTGTATTTACAGAGATTTTTATAGCACAGGATCACATACTGTATTTTTCATCACTCTGTTGTGAGCAAGCATATCTAAAGCTGAAAGTCCAAGAATGTATTTTAAAATCACAGTTGGCTTAAGCAACCTTTAAGTATTTTTTTTCTTTTTTAAATCCCAGATACAAAAAAAAATGCACGTGAATGCATAAATGTTTAAGTCTGTCTCAAGGAGAGTTGACACCACATTTTTATTTTGCCAATAGCTTTCCACTTTGCTATTGCCCTACAGTTTTTTTTACATTATTTAATCCAAAATACCATCTTTTTGATTCTACCTTTCTTTGCATTTTAAATCTTTAATGGGAGCCTTTGGCAGTCCACGGGCACAATTATTAGATATCTGCAGAGAGAAATTGAAAAATTAATCATACTTTCCATTTTATATTTCTGTACTATACATAAAAATTATCTGGTCTTAAAGCTGCATTCTGCGGTCTACCAATATTCTCTCCCCAACACGGTAAATACTATGCAAGAATCCATGTATCTTACATTCACATCTCTCCAGCTAAACAGTTATACGGAGAATGCCGTGTTCTCTTTTCAAGTGCAAAATTTATTTCAGATCATTTTTCAATTAACAGGCATCTGCTGCTACTTCTTCTGTTATGGGCTGTCTAAAAAAGATCCGGGTAAAAAAATACCTTATACTAATCATATTGATGACACTGAAGTTGTTTATTACCCTTTTATGGGCTTGCGTACTTAAATTACAGTTTTTCACAACTGTATGCAAAATGTGTAACACAATCCTTATGCAGTTTATTATGGAAACTGATACATGCATTAATCTGACCTGTGTCTAAATAGACCCTTAACCACAGGGAAAAAAATCTAAAGGCATCTATCAGCATGTGAGGAGTATCAAAACTGCTAAATCTATTAACTTTGTTTTCCTTTCACTATTATTAAACTGGAAAGCAAAATTCAACTGGAAAATTATGCCATTTGGGTTCCCTTGTCATCATGTAACAAGTATGAGAAATATATGTGCAATAGCCAAATGGCCAATAGACAAAACACCCACTCCAAGTGACGTACTGTTTTCCATACCACTCAGACAAAATCAAAACAACAGAGCTGTTGCAAACAAAAACAAAATAACATTTCCCATAAGCATTCCAGACAGAGAAAATTTACAGGAAAAGAAAGCTGGGAAAGGACCCAGAGCGAAGCGAGTGTTTGTACCTCCAGCCATAAAAACTCGCTTCTGCCGGGCTGGTAAACACCAGTTTAACATTAAAAACACAGCAAGGTTAACGACTGATTAATTGTCAAACTTTGGAGTTAAAAATTTACACGCGAGGAGCCGGGCAGCGCTGCCCAGCCCTGCCAAGGAACAGACTTCATTCAGAAAAGGGCAGGATCCGAGCCTGGAAAAGGAGCAGCGATAAAGCAAGGAGGGGAAAGTAAACAATCAGGTTGATTGTTTCAGAGCAGTATGAGCTGCAGAGGCTTCAATTAAAAAAAAAAAAAAAAAAAGAGAGAGAGAAAATCCAGCTTTTTTTTTTTTTTGGAAAGTCCTTCCAACTCGCTGTGCAGCCTGGTGGAATAACAACTTTCAGAAGTGAGGATGTCGCTTTTTTATAGCTGACTCACATTTATATAACTCCGTTAATGCATCTGCTCCCGGGAAGTTCCAGGATCCGCCGTGTTTAGCTGCGGTACCTGCCCATAAATCGCGGCAGCGCGGCGACTCTCACCAGCTGCATTGGGCTATTTGAGCCCGTCAGCTTGCAGTGTCTCCATCACGGCGAATTCCTGTCAGCCGCACTCTCGCTAACACAATTCCTGTGTTTTGCCTGGCAGTAAATGGACGCTCCTGCCCCAGCATCATCTAAACAACTCTGTTAACATTTGCCCCCGAGCGTCTCTCTCTTTGTCCAGTCCCTGTCTTCTAACAGATGTCATCCAAGTCTAATCAAGCATAAAATGGTCATAAATATTTCTTTCTGGTAGATTTCACATTCGCATTTCATGCAGGGACATGATATTTTTCTGCTACCTCCAGGGAGTACCTAATGCAAAAACCAGTTACTTACATCCAGGGCTCATGTTCCTTTAGTAAAATGCAGCACATGTTCTCAGTTCAAAGACATAAAAAGGCGCAAGACTTGATCTCCTTTTGTTTAACTGCACCCTTTCTTTTTTTTTAATAATGTGTGCCACAGCTTCCACCCAGGTATGACACTGTCCTTTGCTTAACAGGACAACAACCAGTCACCTCACGCCGAATTTGGACCGTGCTGCTCGCTCAAGCGCGAGCATTCCTGAATTCCGTCCTCCCGCACCTTAACTGTGGCACGAAAGATAGATTTTTTTCCCCCCCCTCAGCTACTTCATTTAACAAGCTATTTAAAGACTTCACAAGCTTAGAAAGGCGCTTCTTCATTTTGGTTCATTTTATGCAAAATTTTGCAACCTACCTCATCATATTTTATTAAAACAGTTAAATGATTATAGGATACAAATTTAAGGTTCATGCCTATTTAACAGTTGATAAAGATAATCACGAGATATAAGCAATTCCCAGTACTTAAACTTTGAAACTATTCATGATAATTAATTCTTCTCAATGTTAGAATCATCCGAGAAATGAGATTCACCTTCGGTAAACTTGGTAAACAGTACGTCAGACTGGAAAATAAAACTAACCTCGGATTATTCACAAAGCCATATGTCTTATTATTTTTTCCCCTGTTATGTTTGTCAAAGCAGAAATATGACATAGCTATTTAAAGTGAACCACACAACACTTAAGGATATAGATCACAACAGTGAAGCTGTTTTTCCTCCTCCTTCTCCGCTGAGCCTAATATTTGATTACTGTTAGTCAAATCAAGCTTTCAGGCAAATAATCTCCATTTTTTAAGTTAATGAGATGTGGTCATGTCGACAACAGCTTGCAGAAACTTTTAATTCCAATTCCTGCAGGCTGTGCTGGCCTCTTTTACAGCAACCACTGTATGAATGAGTCAAATTTGCCAAAATGGCTTATGTAGACAAGTGCACACATTAAAGAGGCACTAATTAAAAATACCCACTGGTATCATAATTTAAATACCATGAAAATAAACTGTAAAAGTAGCTCAGCTACAATCTTATGACTTTCCTTAGAGCTCGTTTACTTTAACTAGATGATGGTTTATTGCAGATGTATCCCTAGCTAAAAACAATTTTACGTCTTGGAGGAATTCAAGATTCTGATATAATTAAACAATTTATGTTAATATTTGTTTCATATAAGCTATTAAGCAAGCCCCCCAGAACAACTGCTAATTGAGAAAGATGCAAAGAAGTAGAGTGCTGAAGTAAGCAGCAAATTCATACTGTTGACTTACTGCTCTATCTGCAACTTGGCCCCTCATTACAGCTCTTTCTCCCTCTCATTCTCTGCTATAAGGCTACCAGCTGTACTGAGTCCCATTATAACACTTTCCTCACGTGCTATTATGTACTGCTTTCTTCAAAAAGGGAAGAAGAGTAGAAGGGAGAAAGAGAGGTGGAGCTTGGTATTATTCTCGACGCACTTCCCTGGCCACTACTTCTCCCTTTTGTCTTTCTGATTTTTTGGCAGGGCATGCGAGCGGCACAGCTGTAGTGTAACAAAAGCAGACGTGAGACCAAAAATAAAATAAAAAAAAGTTGGTGCCAAGAGGGTTAAACCTATTTAAGGGGTTAAATATGCAATTACCGCTGACTAAAACCAGAGAGACATATAGATAAATAGAAGAAATGAAGTCCCCAGGTTCCATTCAGAAGCCTTCATCACATTACTACCAGACAGAAAACTCTTTAAGTACCATTTTCAGATGTTAAATCATTGTTCGTGCAGCACATATTCTCACTATTCCTGGGGGAACAATATCTGAAGACAGCGTGCTAACAAATGCAATCCAGTAAACAGGCATTTTTCCTCTTGTTGTTAGTACCTTTGTGTTCCAGCTCCCAGCTCTGTCATCCATGCCTTCTCTCTGCTTTGAAGTTAAAGTACTGAATGAGCGTTGTCATCTATTATCCAGAGTGTGCATGTAGATTATAAATAAGAAATAAAAGTGACTTTCAGTACACTGCTTTTGCATTAGCAAGTTGCCTTCTCTGTTACCTCCTCTGTCCTTCATACTTTGCTACCAACATTATATTAAAAACCTGACTCTAAGTGTTTCTCGTAGAATGCTATAAAATATGTACACAGCGGAGACAAAAGTTTTATTGAAACAAACAAGTCCAGCAGTTTAACCAGGTTCATGAGTTCAGCTCCAACAGACTGTTTAACCCTTATCTGCAGATGTCCTTCAGGTCCCCAACGCATTAATTGCAGCCCCGGCTTCTTTTGCATGCACGCCACTGAAAACACAGAGCTATTAATTACACCGAGGCGTATTTACAGAAAGAATCCTTTTCTACTATCGATCAATTATTTATTAATATTTTCCGGTGTAATGATCTCATCGCATTTTTCATTTTAAGACCCAGAATAAATGCTTTTCAGGCGAGTAACACTGCTGACCTATTTCAATGGCATCTGTACGTGGTCAGAAAACTTCTCCACAAACAGACCCACGTTAGAGACTAAGAAACGCTTAGAAATGCAATGGGAGTATTGCTTCAGCTGAAGGAAGAGGTGGGCAAAGAAAATCTGCACTTTCAGTGGCCAAACCCCTCAATCTTCTCACTGGCTTTGCCAAAAGCTGCAGCAGAGCTACAGAACCCCTGAGGCTGGGACAGTTTAATCTGAAACGGTGATTACTGAGGTTTGGTGTCTTCATCCAAACATGAGGCCTAAATTACGACAGTTTAGGAAGCAGAAAGGTGTTTGAAGCCCTGAGGGGTGGTGAGCACCCGGACAAGTACACATGAAGGATGAGCCCAATCCCTCCTCCAGCGGGGAGTCCCCTGGGCCACCTCTGGGCAAGGGCACAGTGGACTTGGGTCTCAAGCAGAGGCTGCCAAGATGTGTGTCTGCAACAAAACTACCAAAATCAGGTTCTGGGTAAATCTAAGCTGAATGAAACCAAGCTGAGGCCAAAGCAAGCACTGCACGACAACCTGGAAGTCACAGAAAACAAGCTTTGGGAAATATGCACAAGCCTGGGAATAACAAACTTCTAAATAAATAATAACAGATTTGTTAAACCTAATAAATTCCTCATTATTTAGAGAACAAGCACTTTAGAGAATCAAAAGCATCCTTATGCACCTAGCTTCCCTTCAAGTCTGCGTTTAGCTCAAACTCTTGGCAGACATTAACTCCTACGCGACATCTGTGTTGTTTCAAGATGATGGTAACAGACACCTGACAACCAAAGCTCCTCTGAAGAGGGAGTGGAAAAGACTGGATGGGAAGCATCACGCAGAGATGGGCAGCGCCCTGGCTGCCACCTGCAAAACTATGGTATTGGCCAAGATTTCCCAAAAATAGAACCCCTCCGTGCAGCTCCCTGCCTCTGCAGGCAGCAGCAGCTTTTGGGGTTGAAGGGAAACCCCTCGGCATTTCTGGCTGGTCTGTGGGTGAGCAGGGGCTGGTCAGGTGAGGAATCAGCAGGGCAGGCACAGAGGAGTTCACAGAATTACAGAACATTTTCAGCTGGAAGGGACTTTCACGACCATCAAGTCCAACCTTTGTCCAAGCCCTATCACCACCACTAAACCATGTCCCTCAGCGCAACATGTACTCATCTCTTAAACACCTCCAGGGACAGTGACTCAATCATCTCCCTGGGCAGCCTATTCCAATGGCTGACAGCTCTCTCTGTAAAGAAATTCTTCCTGATATCCAACCTGAACCTTCCCAGGGCAACTTAGGGCCATTTCCCCTTGTACTATCACTTGTCACTAGGGAGAACAGACCAAGTGCTGCCTCGCTACAGCCTCCTTTCAGGTAGTTGTAGAATGTGATAAGGTCTCCCCTCAATCTCCTCTCCTCGAAGCTAAACAGCCCTAGATCCTTCACAGCCCTTCCTCACAGGACACACGCTCCAAATCCTTTCCCGGCTTGGTAGCCCGTCTCTGTACCCTGCCCAGCACCTCAGTGTCCCTGTGGTGGTGAGGGGCTCAAACCTGGACACAGCACTTGAGGTGGGGCCTCACTAAAGCCAAGTACAGGGGAACAATCCCCTCCCTGCTCCTGCTGACAGCACCATTGCTGAGCCAG
>NW_009732643.1:34560-48352 GCF_000703405.1 Apaloderma vittatum | reverse complement strand
GGGATCGGAGCCTATCCAGACTCCTCTGCAAAGCCTCCCTACCCTCAAGCAGATTGACACTTCCACCCAGCTTTGTGTCATCTGCAAACTTATTAAGGGTGCACTCTATCCCCTTGTCCAGATCATTGACGAAAATGTTAAACAGGAGTGGCCTCAGTACTGAGCCTTGGGAGACACCACTCATCCCTGGCCACCAACTGAATTTAACTCCGTTGACCACAACTCTTTGAACTCAGCCATCCAACCAGTTTTTTATCCAGCAAAGCACACGCCCATCCAAGCCAAGGGCAGTCAATGTCTCTAGGAGAAGGCTGTAGGCAACTGTGTCAAATGCCTTCCTAAAGTCAAGGTAAACAACATCCACGGCCTTTCCTGCATCCTACAAGCAGGTAACCCTATCACAGGAGGAGATCAGGTTTGTTAAACAGGACCTGCCCTTCACAAACCCATGCTGACTGGGTCTGATCACCTGGTTGTCCTGCATGTCCTGCATAAGGGAACTCAGGATGATCTGCTCCAACAGGTTCCCTGGAATTGAAGTCAAACTGACAGGCCTGTAAATTCCTGGATCATCCCTCCGTCCTTTCTTAAGAGTTGGGTGCTATACTGGCTGACTTCCAATCAGCTGGGGCATCCCCAGTCAGCCAGGACTGCTGATAAATGACAGGACAGTGGCCTGGTAAGCATCCCTGCCAGTTCTCTCAAGACTCTAGGACATACCCCATCTGGCCCCATAGATTTGTGGACATCGATGTGGAGCAGCAGGGTCTTCTGGATATTTCATCCTTTCATCCTTTTGCATAAACAATAACGACAGAGGGAAGTTTAAGCTAAGTCCAGTGATTTTTCGCTCGGACATATGAGAGCCAGTCCTTTTGTAAAATGCTTTCTGTAAATGGTTCAAGTCCCTATAAAGATCGGAGCAATCTAGTAATGATTTCCAAGGTTGTTGCCTACTGTCTGTCCATAACATCACAAAGAAAAAAAATCAGATGGAGAAAAACGGAACAGGATGCACACATCTCTTCCCTTTACCAGGATAAGATGGAAGTGTGATTGTGATGAACAATCTTTCACTAGCAGATAGCACAGCTGCAGGCAGCTCCAACAGCCTGGAGAACCGCATCCTCCTTTCCCTTAGGTAGCAGTGGATGGTGCGATCCCCAAATGCAAGAAGAGTACCAGCAATGCCACAAGAGTGCTGCTGATCCCTCCAACACTGCCAAGCCAGGGTGCACTCAGGCCCAGGAGCCCCTCCTGCTCTGGGGAACAACCAAGTGCAGGGATTGACCATGTCTTAATCTTGGGGAAAGGGGCAGTGCTTTTGTCTTCAGCATTGGGGATCCTCAGTGTCCCCACAGAAGGAAGACTCAGGCATGCGAACGGGATACACCTTCAATGCCATCACCACCTTGGCTGGCTGCACAGGGCTTATCACTGGGGGAAATAACAGCAAGTACCAAATCAGATGCCTGAAGCACAAATCTAAATAAATGTCTATGCCTTGCCCTGGGGTTCATTTTGTCCTGTGTGTCTTAAGGGACCTCTGTGGCATCACCAGACAGTGGTCAGCCTTTCTTCTGCTGATCCTGAATAGGGAGATTTCACGGGGCTAGAGGAAAAAAAAAACAAAACAAAAGTAATTCCTTTCGAGGAAAGATGATCAACCCTTCAACTGGCAGCTGCCGTGTAACTAAAAAAGACAGTGTCACCTTACAGGGCAGCGTGTTGGACATTTCCTGAAAAGCTGCAGTGGCTTTGCTCAGTGGTCCTAACCACTGGATGCCCAGTGCTCCTTGAGGTCTGTCCCTGCCCACCACACTGCAGGACATAAAGCGGTATTTTTTTCTCTGGTAGGGGCCAGTTTCCCACCTCCTGTCCACGGGACTGAATGAACCCAGCCCCAGCCCATCCTCCTTACTCGGCAAGTTTGTATCTCGCCCAAGATGACTAACAAGTAAATACTCCCAGGTTTCATGAGTTCATTTAACAATAGCTGTATCTCCTCAGCACGAGGGGATCAGCTCCTAAAGACAAGATCAGAGAAGGTGAAAAGCTGGTCTTAGGAAACATGAGATCAGGTACGAAAGGGATTCTTTGCTGTCAAAGCATAATATGTCAGCTTGTGATAAACCTGAATTGCTTCATATACCGAGGATCACTAGACATTAGCTGCTTTTTATATGGCAATATGGTGCAGAGGTTTCAGAGAGAATATTGTTTTATGTTGATCACGATAAAACTCTGTAGCTTTGATAAAGCCTGCACACAGGCTTTTCATTCAAACTAATGAGTGATACTGGCTGTTGGATGCCGAGACACGCTCTTGATGCTTTCCAATGGTTCAGCTCGTAACTCGGAATCAATTCAGCCTGGATAAGCACGAGTGTTACTCATCTAAGGGGGTTTGAATGACGATCCCGTTCCCTGTGTTTTCCCTGGGTACATCTGAAAAGGTACGGCGACAAAGGGAGCACCACATGTTGGCAAAGTAACATCTCTTACCAGAGGGATCTCCTGGGTTCAGCCTGCTCTGAACGAACAGTTGGCTCACGCTGTAATCAGCCATCAAACAGCTCAGACCCGACGGGCTATTCACTTAGCACAGGCCTTTTGCTGCTCTGTTTTCCAACATCTGTTTCAATGCTTGTCATCTCCCCGCTTTAAACAAATGTACTGCAGATGTCTCGTCTTGTGGACGACAGAGACTTGGCAAAGACAGGAACAGTGGCCTCCAAATGACAGAGGCAGAGCTACAGCAGTGATTATTGGGGGGTTCTGGATGGGCTCTGTGCATTAAACCTGAAATGGGTTTTTACACCCCGACCCTGGGCCTCCCTTCCAGGTTTTAGAGACTGATGAAGGACTGGGATCAGGATGCAGACTGAGATGCAGCCTGCTCAGAAACATGTGGCCCGAGTCTTCTCTTCAGATTTATCACTGACATACGCAATTAATCGGGAGGACACACTCACTTGCTCATCTTACGCTCCAAGGACAATCCGATACAAGACTGGACATGGAGGGACATGATGTGTGGTAAAGATAACAGCTTCTGAGACCAGATTCTGGCCTCAAAAACAATAGAAAAGAGACTTCCTCAGGCTAACGTTGTGTTTCTGGAAGAACCAACAGATGAAATGGGATAGATAAGAAGAAACAGGGATGAGGTACGGTGAGAAGTCTCCAGGCACATCCCTCCGAGGGTGCTCTTTCTACACAAATCTAGGTTTCCACTAGGAAAACCAGTTAACTGAGATTCAGCATTGGGTATTTTTTGCGAGCTCTACTTCTGCCCCTGTGAATGGAACTTACCTGTTTGAGGTCTGGCTGGGCTGAGTTACGTAGTTAATAACACTTCCACAAACTCCCTTGTCATTAGCTTGGTTGATGGGTGCAGTAGCTGTAAAGTGGCTGGAACAAGCCCGGTGCTGAGCTGACTGCTCTTCCTGACGCTCTGTCCCGCCTAATGAAGTGCAGATGACAAGTCAGTCCAAGATGCAGGTAATTTTTTAAAAATCAAGGGAAAAGATGTATCCATTGGTAGGTCTTGGAACACAAGAAAAACAGGAGCTGTCTTCTGACTGTAAAGACTTCTGATAGTATATCAAAGAACATTTTTGTAAGAAAGCCAGGAAAACGTAATCTTAATAAAATTACTGTATATTGGGTGTATGTAATCCAGGGGTCACTCTCATAATGGAGTAAGATAGCAAACATGCTGAAGAAGTCAATCTTTTTCCAAGAACACCACAGATGAAGGAGCAGAAAACTCAGAAAATCTGGGGATGACACTACATTGGGAGTAACTGCAAAGATGGTGGAGGAGAAAATGGAAGAAATCATCTGTAAAAATGGGATGGCATTTACTAAGGATAAATACAAGGTGCTACAATTCAGATGGAATACTCGAATGTTGTAAATACAGCAAGGAAAGCAGTTGATTATGCAGCACTTCTTCAGGGGGGAAAAAAAAGCCTGAGGATTACAGCAGATCACAAGTTGAGTATGAGTCAACAGGGTCATGCTGTTGCAAAAATGACACGTATCACAGCCAGATGCATAAACAGGAGCATTGCCTGCAAGTTACACACTAGGAGTCCATTGTCTCCACTCACTTCAGCAAACCTTCAGCTGGAGGCCCACGTCAGTGGAGCACCGCACTTCAGGATGAACATAGACTGAGTAGAGAGAGTCCAGAGTTCAGTGACTAGAAGGATCACAGCTCTGGAAAACAGGATGCACACGGACAGAGCAAAGACTGCTTAAATTCCGAGAAGTTGGAGGCTATAGACATGGGAACAGCATTCATGCATGAGAAAGGATGTTGCGAAGAGAAAGGAGACAGTCTGCTCTCAGGTCTGTTAGAGACACCAGAAGGAAGAGGTTTTACCTGGGGGATGAATATTTTGGTCAGGCATTGGGAAAAAGTTTCCTAACAGAGTTAAGCACTGGAATGCTCTGCCTGGGCAGGACTGAAATCTCCATCGAGGTGAGACATGGACCACGCAGACTCAGAAGTGTCAAAGACACACTACTCCTGCTTTTGGTCTGCACAGACAGATCAGGAAAAAGAAGTTTATTCTTCAAAAATGCGCAGAGAAAAAGGCATAAGATTAGAGAGGAGCTCACGGCAAACCTGAGCTGGGGGGCTGCATTGTTCTGCGTATGGGTGCAGTGCCCAGTGAGGCCATGAGCCAGCACCAGAGAAGGGCTCTCGGTGCCCTTGGAAGGATCCCCAAATGTGAGCATGGCAGGCGCTTCCCTGCCCCAGGGAAAGGCACATACATACTTTCAATGAATCTTTGACGTACAGTCCTTATGACACAGCCTTGGAAGACCATATATTTTATTTATTATGCCTAGCAATTGTCCTTGTAATCAATTAGGAAAAAAAAGCAGGTGGTCAGCAGAAACTCTGCAAAATAAAACCCCTTAGTAAAGCAAACACCATACCTTTCTGAGAAAAAAAATACTGTAAACAGAGCTAATCGCTGCTAAACCCTTATAATCCAGTCCTTGCCCAAGTTAAGAGACTGGAACCAAGAGTACAACACTTCAAAAAGCATTCATCAGGGGAACTGGTGAATCATTTCTCAAGGAAAAGGAGTCAGAACTACTTTAAACTCCAAATGCTCACTGTGTCACAGAAGGGGCTCAAACCTGTCCCGTCAGACTGGACTAAGGGACAAGGGGTCCCACGTCACCCACTAGGACGGGGGCTCCATGGACCAGGGGGAGGCTGCCATCAAGGGCTTCGCCCCAGCAGTCGTAAAGGAAGACTTGTCAAACAGAAAACTGCCCACTTTTAGCTCCTCTGTAAAATATGTACAGTTACCAGCATACCCTGCACCTTGTTGAGTATTACGTTCAATAATATTAATAGGCTCATATTTACCGTATCTTAAAAGCTAACACTCCCATTGCCAGTGCTAATTAAAAAGACAAGAAGCCGAAACCCAGCAGTGGATTATTTCTTCAATATGGATTCACGCCTAGATTTAATAAAACCCGCTTTAGTGTTATAACCTTACGTTTGTTTCGAGAACACTATAAAAGATAAGTCTGCTTTTTGTTGTTTACTGACTTTGAGGGGTTTTCATTCTGATCTGCAATACAGCATTACGGCTACAGAAAGGCGATGAAGTAAGACTGTTTTCCCTGAACAAAACAACACTTCTGCTACCCAAGTGCCACGTCTGGGATGGCGGCCGTGAAGAAACCAGCACACCTATTTGGAGAGAAGAACTCTGAAGACATGAACAGACAGTAAAATGCTGGATTAGGGAGGTTTATCTCTAACAAACCCTCCCTGTGACCTTTCAGAACGCACTTCACTGGCAGCCCCAAGCGAGTGCCATGGCCAGCTTGTCCAGACTGCAGGACTGTGTGGTTCCTTCCAGCCACAGACCATCCCTGCGCGAGAACCAGAGCTCTCACACCCACACCCGCTCGGCAGGTCTGATTCCTTCACCCACGCCCACCCACTCGGCATGCGGCTGGCAGCCTAACACTCATTCCCAGTGGGAATTTTTTACTGTACCGGGGCACACAGCACACCAAATAACCTATAGGTGAGGATAAAATTAGGAATGACAGACCAAGCAGTGCTTTAATCAGCTTCTTCACCAAAAATGTCTCAGACTTCCCCCCAAAAATCCAGAACCGTTGCTTTCTATACACATCTCTCTGTCTTCCTCCAAGTCTGAAGAAGAGGGCTGACACAGTGTAGGAGCAGGTGTGTAACACATTGCAACAAAGAGAAGGTAAACTACAGTCACTCTTCCAAAACCAGAGATTTTCCTAGGCAAGCTCATCTTTAGATCAAGCAGAGGCTAGAAAACACCTCCTGGAGACTGCTGAGACTGGGCTTTGAGGATCTGAGTGCTACAAATGCCTTCCCATGCATGAGGAGAATTACACGCCTTTTTATTTCTAATTTCTCCTGCAGGATGCTGGGCCCCACTGCTTCATAACAAGTTCCATTTCTCTTTCCTCGTACCTGTATGACCTTTCTCCTTCAATGAATCACTTAATTACGTGGAAACAAAAATACAAAACTATGATGGTTTAAGAACACAAATGGCCTCTCTGCATGTGAGAGAGCAGCCCAAACCCCCAAAGTTGTGGGTCTGCTGCTGCTTAAGGAGGCCAGAAGGTACCAGGGAAGATCCACCCTCTGCCCCCACAGCCCCTGTGAACAGCTAGGGACCCTACTCCTATTTCAGCATGTATCTCACCGATTACTGGAAAAGGAAGAAAAAACCATGAATGTCAGACCGTCAGCGGTCTTACAACATTTCACTAGCGTTGCGGTTCTTTCCTGGCAGAGGTTTTTTGGTATCAGTGATAATAACAAGGAAAATTAAAGGAAAACTTGATTTGAGCATGTCAACAGTGACTGCATTCCTTTAGGTTACGATCACTCTTAATTCAAATAGATAAGTCCCCCCCCTTTTCTGCACTCAATTTCCAGGTAGAGTTTGTTAAAGCCTGAAATCCCACCTGAACTTTGGCAAGTCTTTTTTTTTTTTTTTAAAAAATAAAAGACTCATACACAAATATTTGGCTAAGCGACCCATAGCAAATTGCGTAATGCCAGTTAAAAGTTGTGTTTTCTAAGTATCAGCCCCAAAGGTTTTATCTGAAATAAAATCCTGATTACTTCAGATTCTGGAGGCAAACTGTGACCTTGCTCTGCATCTCCAAATTTGAAACATTTGTGTTGTGCCCCTCAATAATGATGTCGCTTGCTAGAAAAGAACAAAATCCTCTCAAAAATGTGCTTATTTCATTTAATAACGCATAAGGCCCCAAACAGGCATGTAAGAATTAGTTCAGCCTTGAAGCGTGATCAAAAGAGGTCACTCAAAATTGGGAATACAGTGCTCTATCAAGCAAAAATGACCCATATCCAGGCATGAAACTGCCTTCCGTGTGCCCACGTCCCCAAGACAGTCCTGATCCTCAACCCTTTAAGGTCATTAAATGAGAATCAGGATTAGGTCAGCACACAGAACATAAGGAAACCCAACAATTTCTTGCATCCTTCTTCTTGGTTTTCCCGGGAACACGCAATTTTGTGAGGGCTGGGGGCGAAGGGCGGAAGACACTGATGAGTTCTGCAAAACGTTGCCGTATCGATTAAACAGCCTAACTCTCTCCAACCTTCACTTTAGCAGCCTGACTTTCAGTAACCTGGAAAAAAACCCCAAACAAACAAAAAAATCCCACCAACCCACTCCTCAAAAGAAAAAGAAGAAATATGATGAAAAATAAATTGAAAAGCCTAACTTGTAATAAAGCTGGCACTTGCCCCAGGCTTCAGAAATGGCTGAGACATGACGCTGGCTTTACAGACACAATGTATAGCTTTTATAGGGAAGAGATAGACTTGTGGTATTTAAAACAGGTTGCAAATACAGTTTATGTTTTGCAAACGTAGGCTAACAAAACACAGAATGCACCAACAAAAGAAGTAACACTCATCCTACAAAATTGTCATTATATAATGTCGCTGCTTACATTAAGCCTCCAAAAAATACCTTCTGTTATTTTTTTTTAATTAATGAGGTGCTATACAGTCAAATAAACTCATGAAGAGTATTCATGACTTTTGCATTTCTACTTCATATCATATTCTTTATTTACAACATTACTGTTATAAATTACAACAGTGCTGTTGACATTCTTCTCACTTGCTGTGCTACCCAATGGAGCTCCACAGGAGAAAGAACATAACACAGGAAACCGTGGCATGTGATTCTGCTCTTATTTAAATGCATTTAAGTCAGACAAGATTCCACTGAAATCAACGGCTACGCTAGTGGAAACCACTGCAATTCCGCTGCTGCTCCTGAGGCACTGCTAGACAACCTCCCTATGCGTAGCGCATTTCCAAATAAAGTTAAATTACTTCTAAAATACCAGCAATCCATGCAACTTCTCGTTAGTGTGAAACCACTTAAGCCTTAGTTCAGCAAGGTGCTTAAGCACATTCCCAATTTTGCAGGCGTGCCACAGACCAGTGACGTTAGTAAGGCCAGCCAGGCACTCACATTTAGGCACATGCTTAAGCATCTTGCAACGTTCAACAAGGAAGGGTTCCAAGTGAAATCAAAGAGCACTTTTGCCCCCTCGCAGCCCCACCACCACTGTAAGTTTGCTATATCCCAGGTTTGGTTGCAGCGCTCACTAGATAACCCTTAAAGTTATGAAGATCAGTAGAGGAGGAATAATCTGTAGTAACCTGAATAACACCAATCATTTGAAATACACTCTTCTTTTCTACCTGATGCTTTTCTTGGTGTATACACGTGCTGGGTAACAGCTTTAAAGCATTCCTTGGCGGAGTTTCCCTAAACAGCACTCCTGAATGTGTAGCTTTATTGCTTCTGAGCAAGCATAAGCAAATACAAGGGGAGAGCGCACACCCACGAAAACAGCTGGGAACAAACCCGCCGCTGCTGAATTTGCACGCGAGATGCAAGGCTAAAAAACAAGCCAGCAAACGTATCTCAGCAGTTACATCTCTTCAAAGAGCCCACATAAACCTAAACCATTACTGCCTGATCTTAATTCACCAGGAAAAGTAAAAGCAGCTACTGTAAAAAAAATAAAAATAAAAAAATACAGAAACAGATATCCATAGCCTAAAGAGGACTTGTGGACTGGGATGTGCACATAACCCAGGTGATTACATGTCTTATGATCCAGGTTCCGCGTGTCTACACTTGTCCTCGCACACACAACTGCCAAGCTCTGGGCGCCAATGTCAAGGCGCTCTGAGGACTCAAGATTTATGCAGTTATTTATCACAGACCTTAGAAGCAAAACAAAACAAAACCAGGGAGAAGAAAAAAATCAACACTCTCAGCAAGTGCAACAATGTGGCAGTTTCCCCTTACCCTTCAACAGTTAGAGAAAATTTAAGGCTTGTTGATGTCAATAAGTAGTTATAACAAAGACATTAGTAACAGTGAGAATAGAGAACGCTGCATGAATGTTCTCAGCATGGTTCATTGACAAGAGATCTAAAAATTGAATTATTAAGGAAAAAAATCATTGATTCTAAAACCCAGGTAAGGTAGCCAGCCTATGTTAAAACTTATTTAATTTTTCCAGCGCTGTTTCATTCCCAAGCTCTCAGAGCCACAGCTTTTCCATTGAAAAGCAAAAGACATTATACGCACAATTTTCCCTCTACTAGAAAGAGGTATATTGTGCCCTTCAGTGAACATAAAATTGATATTATCATCTCTTAGTTTATATCTCACTACTTAACCTTCAGATTAAAAGTTATTAGATTTGAATGACTAAAAAGACATCATGTCACCTTCCGTTCAATGTTGGGAGATGGAAGAACTTGGGGGAAAAGTCTGAATGACAAAAACACAAAGTTACCAGGAGCGAAAAGTTGTTTTTCACATTCTCTGATGAAACAGAACTACAAAACACAACGATCTTTCGGCCACGTTGCAATTATCAAGTATCAGTGTACTGCAACACAAAATCCGACACCAATAGCCTGCGTGGAGTTTAATCTCGACTTTCAAATGGCTCTCTCAATAGCAACAGCAGTTTAATAATTAGGCTTTACATCCCTTTGGACAAGATGACTCAACATGGACGCTCCCTCAAAGTCTAACAAACAAATTTAGTCTAACCCAGTTATGTCAATATGAAACAAAGACTTTATCTTGGATCCAGCTTCGCAGTTTTGTTCTAAAGAGATAAGTCCACATCACAATCAATGGGACCATAAAGCTCCTGATGCAGTTTGTAACCTCTCCCCATGGGTTTCTGAAATAAGATGAAACTCACCAAACTATTAAAAAGAAAAAAACCCAAAACATTACTTTAATTTACATCACAATATATTCAGAATTCTTTTTAGCTAAGTCATCTTTTTGATCTGCCCAATTAAAACAGCCTCTCAACAACACACCAACCCCCCATTTCTTGTACATTTTCCTCCCGTTTGGAGATGAACAAAATCTGAAGAAACCACACATTCCCTCTGGAGTTCGCTACCCTCAATCCAACACTTCACGATCTCAACATTTCTCGAAACGACGACTGCCAAAGGGCCCAGCTGTGGCATCATCACATCGATACCACAAACAGCCCAACTGGAGGCAGGGAGATCGACGGTGAAGACATCACTCACTTGGGCACAGACATCAGAATCTAGTCCAAATTTCTTATGTCTACGATACAGCCTTCTTATCTCCTATACACAAGCAAAATTTTATTTTTCAATTGTATACCTTCAGCAGCATAAAAGTGTGAAAAGTACACAACAGGATGCAATGAAATATATATCACATGCAGAATCCCGGAATGTTAGGGGTTGGAAGGGACCTCGAGAGATCATCTAGTCCAATCCCTCTGTCAGAGGTTTGCAGATTACAAGTGTCATTTTCTTGGAAGGAAAAAAAACACAACTGCAACCTCGTTCTTTCCTTACTTTGTGGACACATGGCAAGACTACTATTTATCTAAACTCTTGAGAAAGTTTGAAGTGACACTTCATAATCACAGTATAGTTCAGCTGAACGTGAAGAAAAAAACTTGCCTACGATTCTTTATACCAGCTACCTCCTTGTTTCTCCATGTACCAGTCGCATTTGTATTGTTATTTCAGTTTGTCATAAACACAGTCACCTTGTCACCCTTTTTATCAAGCAATCTATACACTACCTAAAAGCACACGACACTCCATCAGACAAGCTATAGGCTTACGTTATACAAATATTCCGACTCTGTCTGCTCAGTTCAGGTTGTCAACAAATGCAAGCAATTGCAAAACAGCCATGTGTGGTTTTTTCCTTAAGAGCCTGCCAGTTCTGGAAAATAAAACAATCTCTGCAGCTAATTTGTCAACAAATTACTATTAAAGCCATACCTCCTAAAAGTTCAAAAGCCTTCTGGATTAGACAAAAGACACTGAGTTTTATACTCGCGGGGCACTACTTGAAGTTACGGTATCAAAGTGGATCTTCCTATTGATGTGGAGAGGTTTGTATTTCTGCCACCATGCAACACAGCATTTGGTGTCTTGCTGCTCTATATCAGAATTCAACCTTGTATTCATTCTCTTTCTTCAGTTCATATTCTTGTTTCTCTGCTAATAACGTGAAGAATGCTTTAATGAATAGTCCTGAGGATAAAAATAAAACACAATAAATAATATTTATTTTATAAGCTAAAAAAAACACAACAAAAAAAGGAACTGGCTAGGACCGAAACATCAAACCTTCTATTTGAGCAGACATCAGAAACCACTGAAACGACTAAAGCTGTGATCATGTACATGAAAAGACAATTTCTCCCCATGAGTCTTTATTTATTACTCCTTAGTAGGCAAGAGTCACCCCATCATTAAGTACTTTCTGTCCAAGCTGCCCTTGCCCGGCCTGTCTTTCAGCTTGTGGGTCACTCTGGCACCCACGTTGCACCTCCCAGATGTTTCCTGTGATGCCTCAGAGCCAACAGATGCTGCCAGACTCAGCCTGGTCCCCGCTCCCAAGTCTTCTGCCCCATCGCTTGGCTCTGCCTCTGTGCTTACCTTGGGAGCAGGCTCCTGAGCCCTGCTGCCCAAACCATTGCCAAACACACACTTCTCATCTCTTTAGGAATTCCAAGGACCCAGGCAACTTTCATGCCTACTCCAGGTTTTACAGGCAGGTCACCAACACCCTGCCCATTCCATCTCATCCTGACAGTGTTCCCGTGAGATGCCAACCATCCGTGGATTCAGCAGCAGCAGGGAGGCAACCTCTTCCACCCTCGGCACAGGCTCAAATACTGACAGAAAGGGTTTTCCTTCCCTTTCAGTCTGGTTCTTGGGGCAATTTCTCCTAAACATGTCTCCATTTTTATCCAGCTCTTCCCCAGATGGACTGGCTGTGAAGAGTCACTTGCATTGCTTTGGCTTTCTTACTCTGGGATCACAGATATAAACACAGGTTGGAGCTATCTGGTTTTGTTACACATAGCAGTACTCATCCCCGCATTTGCTACTCCCAGCTTAAACAGTGCATTTTACAAGATTGCTAATGCTAAAATAATTTAGCATCGCATCACTCTGTCTCTTTGCAGGATCACCCTGTGTTGACATGAGAAGGGTAGAACTTGTCCTACAAGTCCTCCCTGCACTTCCTACACGAGTGGTCACGCCAAACTCTGCTCCTTCCAACATACGAACACCTGTGTGCGCCGGAAAATATTTACAAATTTGTACAACACTAAAACTTCCTAAAAACCCCAAAGCATTTCTGGTTTCCTTTATCATACTAACAAAGCCATTAGTCCTTATAAATTCAGCTACTTCACAAAAAGAACATCAACCAGGATTCAGCAGAGATGCTTGACACAAGCCCCTGGATGTCCAGGTTTCACCGCTCAGCCACGCTCATCCTGGGAACACACAACCAACCACCACAGCAAAGCTCCAACTACCCACCGCTCATGTCTTTATTTTTTTTTCCTCCAGACAAAACAAGTGGCAGGTGGCAAAAAGAAAAGATTTGAATGAAATGCTCTTAAGAAATAGCTGTTTAATTCAGATCTCATTCATTTGTATTGAAGAAGCATTTTGTAGAACGCATTCTGTTAAGTGACCTGAGAGCATATGTTGTATATGGAGAAACATCTAAACATTATGCTCCATGTTGTATGTGTATCTGTAAATGCTTGCATTAGCTGTCTGAAAACAACGTTTTTTTACTTCTTTTCAGCTTTTAAAAATATTTTCCAAACACTGAGATTGATATTTTTATGCTAGCTCTGATTACCCTTTTGCTGTTAACGGGTCTTTTTTTTTTTTTTTTAATAACTGTATTAAACTTTGCCATCAACTTGCTTTTTAGAAGGCAAACTCCATGGAGAAGTCAGTCATCAAAATCAATTAAGTACAGAATTCAAACACAGAACATAAAGGTCTTTTAAGAACTTGGGGAAAAGCAAGCTCCCCGACCACGTTTATTGTACTGGCAGAAGATAAATAAACTCTGAGCTAAAGCCTGAGCTGTGAGAAAGCAATCCCGAGCCTGGCGATCCCCACGCTTGCTCCCGCTCGCGTCCCTGCCGGGCACCCTTTGGGAGAGAGCTGGAAGACCCACGTAGGAGTGAATCGGTGCCACTCCTTAACTGACCGGGTGGGCGGCTGTCGACTGGCACGACCGACCACACGCGAGATCACGACGTTACGCAAACCCTCCGGACGGCTCCAGAGCAGCTTTGGCAGGGCCGGCAGCGAGGGGCAGCGACCCGGGGCAGGAGCAGAGGC
>NW_009732643.1:15000-34529 GCF_000703405.1 Apaloderma vittatum | reverse complement strand
CTGGCCGCGGGTCGGCCCGCCCCCCCCCCCTGCCACTCCCTGCACAAAGCAGCATTTGGAAAATTCCATGGCGCTCCTATGGAAAACGCAGAGTAATTAACTCGTTTTGATATGAAGCCTTTTTAAGACGAGACCTTTGCGTTGAACATATTTTACTGTTCCAGTCCTACTGTCCTATATTAATCAAAGCTGTAACCCCTGTTGTCTTTGCACTACGAATCAGAATGTGCCCCTGGCGAAGAATGAGGGAAAAGTCAACAGGAATTAAGTTTCAGTGCAACTGTTTACTCAACTGTGGCCTGCAGTTATTGAAATTTTATCCGTGGTTTTGTGTGACTACTGCAGTAATGAATTCAGCATGGCTGTGATTTTCTCACTGATGGTATTCTCACTTCAAGCAAAAACCTGTAGGATGAAAATGATTGAAACAACCAAAGTCTACGCATTTAGCATCATCCATTTTTCTGACTTGTTTAATTATGGCAGCTTTCTGTCTTAGGTTGGCAAACGGGGTCCCCTGCTCCTCCGCAAGGCTTCAGTTCACTTTGTTTCCGAAGGCAGGTTTTTAGTTCTCCACAACAACCTGCTAAAAAGATCACCGTACACTTAGGGGAGTCTTAACCAGCTGCCAATCGCTTATTTAAAAGGTTTTAAGAATGCTTATTGCATTAGAGAAAGTGCAGGTTAGGTGTAAAGTGTATTCACCGTGGCACTGCTGCAGCCTTTGTTCCCAAACACGTTAATGATACATGCCCCACTACTTTGGTGTAAAATTTCCTCAGAGAGTTTCAAAATTTTATCAGGGAAAAGAAAAAGACAAAACGCATCGCGCGGATAATTCACACCAGTGAGCTCGGTCACTTCCCAGAAAATATACTAATTAAAATACAAAGGCAAAACGCACAATTTGGTTCTGACTCTTCTGAATCGAGGAGTGCTGACGAGGAATGTATTTATTTATTTATTCTGACGTTTTGTGGCAGCAGATACCTCCGCAGCCTTTCTCACTAATAGAAAACATTCTGTTGATAGAGGTTGCTAGGCTGTATTAAAATTTGTTGCAAAAACAAAACGTAATGTTAGTTTTCCACCCAGTAACGTATTTTGGAAACCAGTTATTTGTATACAGCAGTTCACCCAATCCCTGCCACCAGACTCAACACATTCAGGCAACGGAAAAAAACCCTGATCTTTGGGTATTTCCAGGGAATGATTGAAAAGGAACCATGGAAGAAAAGTCCAGCATTTCCCTTTACATTAACAACCGCGATGCCCTACGGACAAAAATGTACAAAATGCCAAAAACAAGTCCTAAAAGCATCCTCTGGCTGGCAAATACAAAGGGGTGGGGGTGGGGGGGTTTAAATGCTTCATGCTTTTGCTGTAAGTAGGAAACTTGTAATACGTCTTACAGTACCTGCTGTTGCTGAAGATGCGCTAAATCTGCAGCCCCAATTTCAACAGAAGGTGTCTCGCCGTTTGATCGCACTTCCCGCAGGCTGCACTCTAGTAAGTGGTTGCCACCGCTCGCTCCATTCTGAATGGCTGAACCGTTACTTTTTGTCTCAGTCCCAGATTCTTGCATCATGACTCAAAAACCTGAAATAATTTAGGGGAGGGGAAAGAAAAAAAAAAAAAAAGCAGCTGTTAAAACAGTTGCTGTATATAAGGAGACATGCCCTGTTTTAAATCCTGCCAAAACTGTAAACATTTGTCATTTCTCTTCATACGATTTATCTTTCATTAATGGCTCATGCTACTAGTTTATGTTTATTTATCTGTTGGTACAGCTATAATTTTAGTAAGTTAGTTCTGTTCTAAATATAGTCTTATTTGCTCAACATCTTTTTTCCCTTAGAGAAAAAAAATATTTTTGAACGAACACACAGAATCCATAATTAAATTTCTCTAGTTACATCTGGATGCTTTCCTTTGAAACAGATGAGTCCCTCTTTGCAACATATGATGGACAATATCAGAAACCTAATATCCACACGTAGTGGCAGGCAGGTGAAGCGGAGCATTCACTTCTTCAGCTTCCCTTAACAACGTGATATTGCCAAATTAGCACCTTTTATTACTCAGAATCAATTTAGGCTGAGTCTGGGATGTGCTGGACACCATCATTTCTCATTTGGGGCAAACTGCTCCAGCTGCTCAGAGAACCGGTCTTTTTGGCAGATTCCTTGCCTATGGATCTGGTCTGACTTCAGATGTGCTATGGCATCCCGGTGAAGAGCCTGCGGTGTTATTTGGCCACAAATCTTGGTACCACGGCTACTCGTGGCCAGCTCGCACAGCTCTTCACTCATGGGGGATGCGTGTCCCTGGGTGCAGGACATGGGACTCACAACCAGGACGAGGATGAGGGGGAGGACGAGCGTCAGCTTGCTCACCCTAGAGCTCCTGGGATTCACATGTGTCTTTGGGAACCAACTGGTCACACAAAACCCTCCCAGATAAAGCTCACGTCAGTTTTCAGCTCCAAACCGCATGAGACCTTTTCAAGAGTCATTTTATAGGTTTTTCCACCTGCAAGGCCCCAAGTTCCAGGATTTAAATGTTAACAACCTGCTCTGCTTCTGCGAGCACATCCCTTTCTCCCTTCATGCTCCTCCTCTCACCCTTACCCCCGGGAAGACAGGCTACAGTAAGCCAAGCTGCCTACTCCCCACCAACATAAGCCCAACACTTCTGTGCAGGGTAGTTCACCCTGGAAGCAAGATGCTTTTCATTTAAGGAAGAACCTGTTTAAAATCAGCGACTACCCTGAATCAAAAGGAAGAAGGAAAATTCCCGTCCCTTCCAGCATACAAGGGAAAACACCAATCAGGAAGGACAAGAGCAAGCAATTCACTGTGTCAGAAGAATACCAAGGGGAAATCCTTTCCCCAGGACCTCCACACGTGCGTAATTTGGCACCAACTCCTTTGTCCAGTATCGGCTGCCCAGGTGTCTGCTGGCCCTGGGTGACACTGGGCACCAGACCCCGCGCCCAGAAGAATGTCTCCAGCCCCACGTACCAATACCAGACCTCTCTGATTTGGTAGCTTCAGACATTCCTCGTGACGATCCATACCGCTGACAATCAAAACGTCATGACTGAGAAGCGGCTGACTAAGGAGGGTTTTGTCACTACCACTGGCCGGCATTGGCACCGTTGCCGATTCATGGCCGAGGCAGGTGAGCCACTCACTAGCTGGAGCCCGCTCCAACCGTGACAGGATCTATTCATGGTGACGGCCGCCCGAGCACACGGACGGTGCTAGGATAGATTCAAATGTTCTGATTACATTTAAACAAATCTCAGCTGGTCTATGGAAACTTCTTTCAACCTGTTTTGTGAAATCTTCAAATTACACAAGGGGACAAAAGGGCTTGGGGGCTCATTTTAAAGCTTCTGTCGACTCCCTTGTAAAAGCTCCAGAGATCAAAACAAACCTACAGCTTTCCCAACACCACCGGCAAATGCTTTGGGGTTTTAGCACGATCCTGCTCTGACACAGACCGAGCATGGCATGGTTTTCATTTTCGGCACCACAAGGAAAGCCCACAAGTCTAAGGTCTACCTAAGCGCTTACATCTAACAAGCAAGGCTGGATCACACAGCGGGCAGCGGCTGCATGGCACAGGCTGCTTTGGAAGAAGAGACACAAGTGAGATTCTCCAGGAAGCTCAAAGGTGTAGCACGCAGTTCTTCCATATCACTTCACTAAAAGGACACAGCTCTTAACCAGAGATAAATCAAAAAGAACAAACTGACAAAACTGTTTTCTGTTTCCATCCAAATTTGGGGTCAAGCATCAACCAGAGAGAATGCAGCGTTACAATAAATAACCGCAGGAGATGTGGACAAGGATGACCACCATGCAAGATTGGGTTAGCAGGTGAAACCCAGTGACTCACGTCTGCGACTGCTGTGACATACGATGGCAAAGGGTGGGTGGCACGTCACCGCCACGCACACCACATCCAACGGAGGAAGGATACACCACCGGGCTGGTGGAAGGTACCTCCAGCAGACACCACGGCAGAAAGAAATGCCAAACACAACGTGCCGAAACAGTAGAGAAGCACATTTCGTTCTCCAACGCAACAAATTGACTGGGAGCAAGAACCTGGATAAACTACAGGTAAAGGAGGGTCAGAGAAAGAACCAAACAAAGCTCTGAGATGCCTCCGACAGACGAAGAAGAATGTGCACCACTGAGGAGCACATCTATCACTGCCTCACCACGATTTGTTGGCTTGCCCTTCTGAGCAAAATATCTCCAGGACACAGAAAATAATTCACAGCCAAACTCGTCAAGGAATTATTTATTGTCTCTAGGATTGCGAAACGCTCCTGGAAAGAAAAAACAGTGGAAACGGCTACAGTTTTTCCAACCTATCGGACTGAGAAAAAGACGGATTACTTATCGAATTTGGTCACAAAAAGATCGTAGATCTTGAGAACCTTTTCCATGACAGAATTCATGTTATAGTTTACCTTTCAAAGCAGCCCAGCCAGTTACCACCTGTGCTGCACAGGGTTGGCCCCGGCCCCTCTGCTGTCTGTGCCCACCCTACGTATCATACCCAGGAGAACCAGCAGCAGCTATCACAGAAATGGGGCTGGAAATTGCAAAGTTGCAAAGAGAACATCAACAGACTAAAAACTGCAATATTTGGACTTTCAAAGACTTACTTTAAAAGCCAAAGTAAACACCTTTGGGCAAACTTTGGTTCAAAATCACCCATTCGCAGGCAGTCAACTTCAATATAACTTCAACTGGGCGCCGATATAAAACAAATTCCCTTTGCTAAAATACCTCCAACAGAAAACAGGATTTTCAAGGGGGAAAGGATAAAACTGTTTTGTTTCTTCACTGTAGTCAAATGTGAGTCGACATAAATAATCACGGTTTGGTTTGATCATTAAGCGTCATGTCATGAAAATCAACCTGCGAAAGCTTTCTGCAAGAATGATTATTATTTGTCTTTTGGAGCACACCTAAATGAGCCGAGGTGATGGTACACTGAGGATGGCTGCGGTAATTGCCTCTCCTCAGCACAGAGGAGCCGGCCTCAAGGAAGCCTATTAGTGAAATCTGTCGTTCAAAACTGTGAAAGAAAAAAGCAAACAAGGTAGACTTCATGCAACATGGTCAGGTTCTGGAGGAACTGAACTGAAGTTTCAGGTCTTCTACCACAAACTCTGATTCTGGTCGGATTACAACTCCAAGTAACCAAAATAGTGCTGAAGAAGCTCTTATGGATATTGATTTATTATAGGAGATATAGTACTCCACAAAAGCTTCCGTGATGTGCAAGAGACAACGTTCTGACTTAAGGAATCTAATGGCAAAAGAAGCACGTCCATCACACATGTTCTGTAAAGCAGAATGACTCTCGTTTCAATTCTGCAAAGGAAGATGCATTTTTATAGCTTAAAATAGGTAGGTTCTTATCAGCGTAAGTTTCTTTACTTTTTTTTTCTTAAACGAAAATGTTATGATATTTCATGTTAGGAGGGATACAGAACGACCCTTGAGATTATTAAAGGAGACACAAGATGTTTTACCAATACAAAGGGACCAAAGTTAAGCTGCAGTATGAACAACAACTAGTGAAATTTTATTCTAAAACCAACGAGCACGTAATAAAAGAACTCTTCTTGTATGACTTAATGTCAGCCCGGTTTAAAAATCTCACAGTGGCGATGAATTTCTCAAAATTCCCATTCTAACCTGCATAGAACCTTTTCTAGCTTCAATGCACAGTCAAATACAAAACCAAAATCACACAGTTTGGCCCATCTCTGTGGTGAATGTTACATTCAAGGTAATGGAGTAAAATTTCAGTGGAGTGTCCTCAACAGGAGGACAACAGCTGATCATCTTCCAGATGACTTGGAGTGAAGCAGGGGACAGCTAATGCCTTAAGGGCCCGGTCAAAATTGAAAAACTGTAGGTCGGATGTGAACTTCGGCTGAATCAAAATGAACTTTCTGAGGACTCCAGTGTCAGTGTTTTGAACTAAAAAGCCAGAACTCGAAGGAGTGCTTATTTCAAAAATGTTCTATGCTAATGCATTTTTTTTGTAAAAAAAAAAAAAAGAACGAAAAAGTCTGGAACATCGCAGAGACCAGATGCTGCAGATACACGTCTCTCAGCTCCACTGGACTATTTAGATGAGCAAGGTTAAGCATGGAGATTAGTAGGCAGGAGGTGGGCGCTGAAGTGTGCAATTTCTGCAATTCTTCTACTAGTACAGTTTCTGAAGACGAAGCAGCATTGTTTAATGTCAGCATGAGGGAGGATTTACTGACTGAAGCACTCGTCAGAATAAGGACCCACTGCAAGTCTGAAAGACTAAGGGACTGATATTCAGATGTATTGAGATGCCTGGCCATACAGGGAGGCATCTGGCGAGACGTTTTTAAGATTCCTGAATAAGCACCGATCTACATCTTTAAGCATCTCATCACCTTTAAAAAACTATCCTTGGGGTCTTCTGGGCCTTAAAATCTCTTTTAATATGCTTCCAGACTCAATCCAGACGACAGACTCAGAACACAGCCTGCGTGTTTCAGTCACTTCCAAGGCTGACAATTTTATTTCTGCTACTATTACTTGGAGCTGTTTACAAATACATATATGCACATAAAGATCACTCAACATTTCTGTCCCCTGGGATGAGTGCTAGAGCAAAAACGCTGTCATAATACATCCCTTCTTCGTCACATTTGTGAAAGATTTTAAGCTAACAAAAAGTTCAGTCTTTATTTCAGGGCAGTTAATTAAGGTTGACCAAGCCAGGCAGAAGTAAATTAACTTGGCTGATCAATTATTTATATGAAGCAGAATAAATGCCCTTAAAGAACTTGGCCCAGCCATGAAAGGACATGTAAATTAAACACAACACAGACTTATAAAATATATTTTTACTTTTATAGGCAGAAGAGTTAATGGCAAAATAATTTTTAACTGAGTGATCAAATCACAAGATCTAGTCGTCAACTCTCCAGCAGGCATACTGCCCGTACATGCATGGTTTATAAGTAAACATTTTGCCTATTTGTTGCAAACAGTTTCCTGAAGTAAGCTCAGGACTAACTTTAGGGCACTTTCTTGTATAATTTAAAAAAAAAAAACCACAACAAACAACAAACCAACAATGTTTGGAAGCATTTCACCACAACGCAACGCTGCAATGAGAGGATTTTACCTCTTGAAAATGAAACACAGTCCGGAGCGCGACCGGCACGAGGCACAAAGCACCAGCAAAGCTGCTTCTTACCCCCAGCACAGGGACAAGGGCAAGGCAGGAGCAGGCTGGTGCTCCTGGCGCTGCCCGTTATCGGCAACGTGGACCACGACAGCTTTCGCAGGAGACCACTGCCCAACTCACAGGTGGTCTGTTTTAGTCCTGGGATCTCTGGAGCAAGTGCCCTGCGGGGGAAAGCGCCTGGGGCTCCACATCCCGCCACCGCTTCCCCATTGTTCCAGGAAGACGCTTTGCCAGTGCCCAGCCGATGCCCCCATCTCCTCTGGCTGACACCCTGTCCCTAGGTCAGTGAGGTGGCCAGCAGCACCGTCCTGCCACCCATGAGAGTTCAGGAAAAGGAAAAGGATTCACTGGTGGAAATTAAAAGCCGTGTGTAAGGTAAGGCTTTGATCTACCACGGGGGAAGGCATACAGATGTTCAGCTGCTCATTTACTAAATTACACCATGTCACAATTAACTGTGAATCAGCCAGCTTCACATGAGCAGCTCGAGGGCTGCCACCACGCTAAGCACAGAACTAATGCCGGGGAGGGGAGCCCAAACTAGCCAGGTGGACCAGAGGACTTCGCTCCGCCTGTGTTCGCGGTTAGCGCGACTATTAGGAAGAGCCATCCCAACATATGGCACGATTTAACTAAATCAGATCACGCTGAACTCACCAGCCTTTCTCAACTTACAAACCCCTCCGCTCTCGTCATTGCAGATGGGTGAACACCCGTCATGCTTTTAGAGTTTTCAGTAGCCGTCATTTATCCTGCTGACAGGGTGTATTTTAGGTATAATTATGTACTAACTAACTATAGATCGACTGTCAGTACATTAGGGTACTTTTTGGATAAAACTTCATGCTTACCCCTTTGAAGGCCACTCGCCTACACACCACTGGTGGTTGCTGAATTGTGCAGGAGTATGAGAAAGGAGAAAGGGATTCAAAGAGCAATTAAGGATGATCTTTAAGAACCCACCGAAATAGTACGGAACGGAGCGAGTCAGGCTCCGTCGTCCTGAAAAGCGATGCTGAGTCACGTCTGACAGCGGCGTTCGGAGGAGGAGGAGAGGCAAACCTGGAGCAAGGCAAGGGAGGAACACGCACGGGATGTGTGGAAAGAGGAAACAAAGAGACAGCGACGAGGTGAAATCCTTTGATATTTCCTCAGCTTAAAGAGGTAATTCAATGCATTAAAATGGATCCTTGAAATTTCAAAGGATGACACTCGCACAACAAAGATTGTCGAGAGTGCTATTTTCTAGGATTAGAACAAAAACGTATTGGGATTTGTTATATGATCTTACATCGCCGAGCGAGACTGTATACTTGCTGTTATGCAAGCACCACCTTCCAATGGCGAATTTTCATAATTATAACAGAAAGGCGTAAATTTTCTAATGCATGGCAGTTCAAAAAGTAATCAAGAGAATGAGCCTGAGGGCTATTTTAATGTATGCAAAGCTAGTGACCCACAGTAAATGGGAGGTAGGCTTCAATGAATGCAAAGTAATGCACACATACTAAAGACCTGGTCTGATGAGGGACGGCTAAAATTAACACCCAATTAATTTCCGAATTGACAAACAAATGAAACCCATAAATCTACTTTCTCATTAATTTTCTTGTGGTATAATTTAAAGCAGTAATATGAGGGCAAAAACTGAGCATTATCCATCATAAATATCAAAAAAGATAGCACTGTAACACCATAAATTATGCATATTACCTGTTGTTAAAAATGATTAATGTATTATCAACTTTATCGTGCACTGTATATGTCTAGACGTATCTAAAAACTGAAATTTCATTTAGTGCTTAGGAAATAAAGGGTCCACAAGAAATGGATTATTATCCACAGCGCATCCTCGGCTCTGGCTCCTGACACAGACGCCGCCCCGGCACTCTCCCCTCTTCTGGACTCGCCCCAAGCCTTGGGTCGCGGAGGTCGGGAGCATCACACAGGTGATGTGCGAAGCCTCCCCGGGGAAAGGAAACAAACCCCCGGCTCCCGCAGCATCCCCGCGGCCCCAGCACCTGGCTCACATGGGGCTGCCCCCCTGCCCTGCCCTAACGACGCTGGGGAAGAGCTACTTGGTGACGCAGAGCCGTGAAGAGGGAGGTAAAAAAGGAAAGAAGAGCAAGCAAACACGAAGCCGTAACTAAATTCAGTGAGTGAAAAGCCAGAGCTTTCCAAAAATACTCCAGTGCATCACCTTGGCCAAGGGGAGGAGGGAGTACATCGCCTTTCCTCCTCCCTGTGGGTCCTGCCAGCGAGCGGCTGAACTTCCACCAGCCTGAACCTCTAACCAGGGCTGATGTCCACTTGCCACCCTCAAGTATCCTGAAGAGCAGCTTCATCTACTCCTGCCTAGATAGAGACTGTCATAACTTTTTATTGATTCAACTACAGCGACACAACCTCTTTCACGGTTTGCGCGCACGGCTCCCGCTGCCTGGGTTCCTTCTTTCCAGCAGCAGCGTGTATCCTTAGGGCTGCAAGAACCCAAAAACTTGGAGGCAGCTCAGTGAAAGGCTGGCTGATGCTCTACAGGAGCTGAAATTTAAGACAGTTGTGGTGAGGAGAAGGGATGGAGAGTCAGGAGCCTCATCCAACTTGTGTCACACTGACTTATTGTGAAATCGTGGTCAAACAACTTCTTAGAGAATCAGTCACTGTGGTTATCCCTAAGGAAATCTCTTCCGCTGAGGGTGTTGCTGGCCACAAACATTAAGAAGAGAGAACAAGCAAATCCAAGAAAAATTAATTGAAACGGGCATTAAAAGGTTGCCATTTGCATTCATAAGAGCTAAAGCTGGTCCCCCTGAAAAGCTAATGCACCAAAACATACCCAGCTGTGATAAAAACAGGTCTCACTCCTTTCTTTGACCCAAGACCCCAAAGCATTACGCAGAGACAATGGACAACTCAACTTCCGAGCTTTTCGCATCCTCCCTTCGTTTTACACACGCGCACAGAAGTTACTTCCAGTCTCACCTTGGATAAACAAACCCCCTTTGCCAAGCCAGCTCTACCTCACTCCATGCCTCTCAGCTTGACAGCTATTAAAATCCATATTCAGCAAGAAGCTCACGCCATAGCTGCATAAAAGCCCTAGAGCTGGGCCACTTCCAAGCGACTGGTAAATATGATGTAATCATTTACATACCATCATCAGCAGAGTGAGGTTCCTTCCTCTCTCTTGGGGAGAGCTGTCTTTCAGCCGCGAGCTTGACAGAAATCATCCTTACCATCACCGGGATCATCATTTATTTGAAAGAAAATGAATGGCGAGCAGAAAAAAAAAAACCACAACCCAAACCAAACAAGAAACCGTAGTTCGTTGTACCATACGAGTCTGTGACCGCTCCCGTAGGGACACAAGCACCATCCACACCAGAGGAGAAGGCCGCTTGCCGGCGGCATGGTGAGGAGCAGAGCTGCCTCGGTGCTGGCCTGGCGGCTGTTGTCTCCCGGGAGGTACCCACCTGCTCATCCCAGCCCGGGCGCAGCAGCCTGCGGGGATCCCCGTAGTTTCATGTCAAACAGGAACAGAAACTGCAGAGCTATTCTAACAGCCCAGGACTTATTTGTTTGTAGGTGCGCTGCTGCGAGCTTGCAACATCAACTCCTGCAGCCTGTCTCACAGAAAAACAGGCGACCATTCAACCAAGTAAAAGGCCAAAGTTGCATTTAGTAAACACGGTTATTTTTTTCTAGAGAGCAGCAGCACCGCTACAACAAGAAGCTATCAAACCTCGCAAGACCAAGTGCCGGCTGTGGACTAATTAGATTCCCACCCTCCACGCACATCTCCGTTAAAGCGTTTCTGAACTCTCCACCAGCCTCCAGAAGCTGACAACCACCTCAAAGCCAGGTGCAACTCTGTGATACTTCTGCACAATACCATTTTCACTTCACTATTTTCACGTAGTCTGAGGCGGCCAAGGTTTGATTCATCGCAGCAACGCGAGTCAATTAATGACCGGCTTGTCCACTTACACACTTCAGGTCCCTCCCGCTTCCCCTCCAGCCCCGACATCGCTCCAGTAGTCAAAACGAACAATATGTTTGGACCACTGGTGCGAGCTAGAGAATACGGTATCTCACATTTTCATGCATATTTTGTTGCTTGCTTTTCCAAGGGATGAGAAGGACAATGATTTAATTTTATCCTTCAAAAGCTTTTTATTAAAAAAAATGTATATTCGAGATATTTTAACAGATTAAGTCACATATAAAGGAACAGACCCCACCTTCATACAAAAAGAGTTAACATTTCTCTCTCAAGGTCACTCTAACAGGGTTGACTCCCTTTGTGCGCAAAGCCCTAACAATTTACTGTTAGTGCTAACAGGTCCTGCCTGGCATCTGAAACCCAAGCCCCATTCAGAAACAACAACAAACAATAATTTTGAAAAACAAAGATGGTGTGACTGAGTTTTTCTTACTCATCTGCAAAACAACCCGAAAGCAACAACTACCAGGATGGAGCTCTCTAATTAGGACTCCCAGAAACCAAAGAGCAAACAGACAGCACACAGAAATTAGCAGATGCAAACGCAGTTTTCCAGTTATAAAAAGAAGAAAAGCAGCTCTGTCATCTCACTCACAGGAGGAGGAGCGACAGAGTGTGCTTTTAAATTTGGTATTTTCTCTCCATTCAAAAGGCTCTGCTTCTAAACCAGATTTTCCTCAGATCTCCTTAGAACTAGAAGTGAAAGCTTTGCCTTTTCCAACTCCACCGAGGGCACATGCATCAATTAAAATCCAACATGAGAAAAGAGGGAAACCAAAAAGGCCCGACCGAATGCCGACACAGAAGGCAAGACTGTGCTTTCGGGATGATTACCTGGTTCATAGCCCTATATCTTTGTCCTAGACCTTCTAACTCCTTGTTTGCTCCATGCAGGATTTTCTAGCCATCAGCCGTCTACCGCTGTGCTAGTCGTCTTGCACGAGTGCTCTCTCCCTTCTGAAAAAAGCAAACAACTGGATAGATATCATTACACTAAGGAAATCTCTTGGAAAAACCAAACAACTTGCTAATCTTTCTAGCCCCTTCACCCAAGTTAAAGATAAGCAAAGCAAACCAAAGTGAGTTTCAGCCACATTCCAGGGACAAGCTCCCCTTTTTCTCCTTTATCAAAATCCCAGCATTTAAAGGTTTTTTTCCAGACCTTGCAGGATAAACTGCTGCTCACACCCGCAAACAAAGCAATATTTGTTTAATAACTGATTGCTGCCATGGGTACAGTAAACAAGGGGCCCAGCATTTGTGTTTATGAACAAACACATCATCTTGCAAGAGCAATTTAACATTAACCAGGTGGAATAATCAACAGATTTCATAGGTGACACTCGGGGCAGGACTAATGTAAACAGAGCAGGGAGGAGAAAGGGGCCACTCTTAGGGAATCAAGGTTGAGGCAAATGCATTGCAGAGTAAACAGCTGGGAAGAACTCAAGACAAACAAATAGTCATTCTTCTGACATTTCGAGAAGCAGAAAGGTTGTACGTTACATACATCAGCTGCTGACCACCATGAAATCAAACCAGTTGGGGACCAGGCCTTCTTGTTTACACAGTGCCATGTTTGCTTATAAACAACAATTTGCTGTTACCAACCTCGCATTACTCATTGCATAAACGAGCAGATCAAGTGAAATCCTGTTAACTCTTCTGTGGATTGAGGTGTTTTTTTTTTTCCCCACCCCTTCAACGACAACAAACAAAAAGCCTTTGCCGTCTTGCCGTGCAACCTCAAGACAACAGGCAGCAGGGGAAAATACGTAGCTGTGCATCTGTTCCGATAAAGGGTAAAGGAAGGAGCTGAAAACACTTGAAAGTGTTTCACAAAACAAGATTTACCGGCCAAACCACTGATGTAAAAGATCTATTTGCATTTCTTAAAAAAAAAAAAAAGAAACAAAAGGAAAAAAAGAGCAACTGCAGGAGATGGGACGCAAAATTTTGATTTCGCTCCTAGAACAAACAAGCAACATGACAGCTTTCTACACAACTTCACCTGCCCAGCACAACCACATACACATGTCATTTCACACAGGCACAGCCACGGCCACGCCAGCTCCCTGCACGCAGCGACGCACCAGGCTGGAGCAGCAAGGCACGGCTCAGCTCTCTTAGACCTCCTCCTTTCTCTCTCCCATCCTCAACCCTCATGCTTCGGCCTCCCACCACCATTCTCTGACCCCCGCACATCTCCCCAGCTCCTTTTCGTTAACCCAAGGGGACCAGAAGCCCCTCTGAGGTCTTCTTCTCACAACTGACACCTCTGGTCCCCAACTGCTCCCCAGTGTCCATCTCTTGGCCCCGAGGCACCGCGACCCGAGTCCTCAAGGTGCTCAAGACGGCAAAGTCCCCTGAGTTTGCCACCTTCCACAAAGCTTCTCCTCTCCCGTCTCTCATACCCGCAAACACCTGAGATGTTGCCCATCACAACACTCCTTCAGGGGGGTTTCTGTAACTTCTCTATCCTGAACGTGAGATTTCGGGAAAGATCTGAAGCACAGGGAGAGAAGACGGATGGTCCTACGGGTAGGGGTTAATCCAGGGCTCTGGGTTACATTCCCGACCTGACACAATCCCTGTGTGTGACCTCCCCAGGTCTCCTCATCCCTCTCACAGTTACAATAAGCCCTTTAAGATGTTGTACCAGTTGCACAGGGGCAGAGGATGTAGATGTGACTCCTTTTTACTACCAGCTGCACCACGGCCCCTACCTGGGTCACCCCTACCTTCTGACGAGCAGCAGCACCACCACCAAACACGGGGTAAAATCATCCCAGTTTCCAACAAATGAAGTTTCCAAGGTCAGAGCTCACCCTGGCACTAATCGCCCCTCCCTCACCATTTCATCTGCAAGCAGCGTGGCGGCCAGAAGCCTCCCCCTTCATTATTTTTTCACAAGTTTTAGAATATTTCCCACTTTTCTTTACAGTACAATCTTGGATATCCACAGTTGGCCAAGAACCTGTGTTTTCTTTTTCAGAAAATATTTAGCCTTTTGTTGTAATAAAAAAAAAGAGGGGGGACAGAGGTTTTCAAAACCATGAAATGAGTAAAACCTACTAATAAGTCAGGTATTTAAATAAAACCCAAATGCAGTATTGTTCAGGCAGGCACGCATTTTTTTAATACATCAGGTTGACAGCATAATAGCGGGTGAGATGAAAAGTGCGACTCGAGGACGGGGTTGGCGTCCGCACACCGGGAAAACAGAAGTGCTGCCCCATTTCCTGTGCTTCAGCAGAGTATTTCTGATGTCTGGGGCTGCCGGGGACTTAACTCTGAATTAATGATTACACACAATACCCTCCTTTCTCCCCTCCCTGCAGGACAGCGAGGGCCAGCCTCACCGAACGACGGTGGGCGGGCAGGCACGGGTCACGGGGGATTTAGATATTTCACAGCAGCTTCAAAAATTTAGACACCGCAACCTGAAGGCTTCTGAAAACATCAAGCTTCACATAAAAGTCCTGATATTTCCCTACTTGAGACAACTGCTCTCACCTCAGTGGCGCTGCCTGCTCCACGCTCCCTTTCCAGCACGTAAAATCACAGTTTATTCAGTACAAAGTAACTACAGTATGATAAAAACTATAAGCATATCATTCAAATGCTTTATTGGTCAAATAGATGGATGCTTTTATTAGTCCAACCTTTTTTGTAATGGAGTGCCACTGATGACCCAGTGTTAGCCTCATTCCCTGCTATTAATCACACTTCTAAGAGCTCATTTTGCTTTAAAATCTTAAGAAATTGCTATAATTTAAAGACATGGTGTCTACATAATGGGAAATGCTTCACAGATTGTATCATTCCATATAACACAGAATTTTTATGGCAATGCTGACCACGATACCAAGGTATTACAAAACTTGAATAAAATATTTTATGACGAAAATCTAAATGTAAACTTACTTCTGCATTTGAGGTTTGCCACATCCATAATGTTTTAATCACAGCCTTTTGGGAGTTGCAGTTTTCAACTCCGTGTGGCTTACATTGATTAACACTACAAAAACGCTCCCCGAACAAATACAAACAGAAGAAAACAAAATTAAAGGAAATAAAAGGATTGACCACGACAGAAAGACTGCTCAAGCTACACTTTAACAATTCTAACACGAGGGATTTATCCTTTGCTGACTATATTATCTCTTTCTTTTCCGCACAGGGAAAACAGATGATGTTTACTGTGAAGAATTTTTATGACAAAGTGGAAGCATCTTACGAATTTACCTACACTAAGAATTAAATTAATATAATGATGGTCTTAACCCATACTATTAAAATGTACTTTGCAAAAATGTTTTGACAATGTTGACTGCTGCAGGAGGGAAAACACATTTAAGACAATTTCAGCCAAATGCAAAAGCAGAAGCCTTCCATTTTTTAAATGTAAAGTAAAAGGCATCTTTAAACATCTTCTTAGGAAAGAAAATGCAGTGCAATTATGTTACATGGTGCACACAAAAGCATGGTTTTTTCCTCAGTTCTTTCACAAGACATTAGTACCTCCTGGCCTTAGGAATACTATGTGTAAATCACATCATATTCAGAGTGTCTGAATTAATTATAATAGGAGCCAGAGAGAAATGTTAACTTTCCAGGTTGTTGCTAAGGATTAGCCCTTGTTTACAATTCTGTATTTATAGAACAAGAAAAATTTGTCAAATGAAGGGCAAGGAGGAAAGCAAGAACACAAATTTAGCTTTGATTTCAAAACAAATCAGATCTTGCAACCATTCCCTGAAAAGAAAACCACAGTTTTTAATGTGAAGATGCAAATGAGTCTCAATATAAAAATGTTTTATAATTCCGTGCATTCAACACTACTAGATGTTATTTAAAGAATTCATGTTAACGTTTCTCATCCTCACACAGCAAGTCCAAGACGCTGCAAACAGCATCTATTTAAAAAGGATCGAGTTCCTATGGGGCACTGGGTAGCTGAGGAGGCTGGAGCAGAAGGCAGGAGAACGTTTGGCCCCCGGGCACCGGATTCATGGAGTTCCATCACTGCTCCAAAGGGGTTCAAGACAGCGTGTGAGGAGGAACAAGCCCCTTCCCTCCGACAGGTTTAACAGTGGTTACGTGGAGGTCAGTGCCTCCACCCAGAGGGTAAGTCACGAATCTCAAAAACCAGTGGAAAAAACACACATTGGCTTCCCCAAACGCACTGAGCCTGTGATGTGAACAAGCTGCTTTGTGAAAAGGAAGCTCAAGAGCCCAAGAAAGGTCCATGGTGCAAAATGTGCTGTTTGGGGAGAGCAACGCAAGGATGGCTGGCTCGAGGCTCGAAGTCCATGGGAATGGTCCCAACGAGCAGGGTGACAAAGCTCTGCAGGTCTCAGGCATCTTGGCAAAACTGGCTGGGGAAGTTTATACTGCTCCCTGTTCTGAGGGTAGAGAAAGCACTTTGGCCTCTAGCACTTTCATTTCTTTTTGCAAACAAAGGCACACCCATTACAATTAAGTTGCAAAACCATTTTCAGTAGGACTCCTTGTTTTCACACACTTAAAGCCTTCTAAGACCTGCAGTCCCTCTCATGCTCCCATCAGTGTGTGCTTGTGTGTCGAAAACTAAGCGAGGGCTCTTTAGTGGTTTCAGTTTATGGAAGAAGCAAATGGAAAAATGCTTTTTTCCCATTAAAATAAAAAAAACGTAACCACCAACTTCTGAGCTGGGTGACTCGCAAAAATGCTGAGCACCCACAACTGAGAGCATCTAAACCCCCTCAAGAATCAGGCCCATCACACAATAAGAAAAATGCACTTAGCTAAGCTTTTGTGGAAACGCATAGAGCCTCCTCGCCTTGCCCTGTCCAAGGGCTATGGCTCTCAGATTACAGCCAGGGCAGCATGATGCAGAAGAGAAACCATACACGTGTCTATGAACACGGGGTGTAGGCTAACACGCATACACACCCGCTCTGAAAAGTACCCAACATACCAGTTTAGCATCAGAACAGACTAAGTGGGACAGAAGAGGTGCTTTCCTCCCCAGTTTTGTCTCGACGTTTTCTTTCCCAGGAACAGCTCCAGTCTGGGTCCGGAGCAAGGATCCCACTCCACCATATTTCTATGCAGGGATGCGTACGTACTGCACATGTTCCTCAACAGCCACATGCTCAACAGTGACACACATGGATCCCGAGCAACCAAAAATACAGTTCGTCCTCACCACACTGGCCCAATGGGGGGGGAAGAATTTAAAAAGAGTGTGAATTTTTTCCACCTCAAAATTTCATCCTGTGCCTGAGAAAACTCCCTAAAAAAGCTCTGTCGAAACCGATTTGTTTCCGCTCACCAAAAAAAAGCACATATGCCTACTTTTGAGTCAGGATGCAGGAAGCCAAGCTCTTAATTCCTCTTCTGCATTCACCCCTGGCTGAAGAGCAAGGCCCATCTCTAAGTCACTGTAAGAGTTGGCTGGGAGAGGCAACAGCAGAGAGGAGCAAATGGACACCAAACAAGCCTCTCCAGCTTGCCTTGGGTGGCAACAGCAGGCAATCGTGAGCACTCCTGTGGCTGCCCCTACCTTTTCCATGCTTGATGTCAACGCAACAGAGAGCCTCCCACTAAACATGTTGTGGCCCCACGACCTCTCCAAAACAAGCTGTTTGGCCCTGGACTGGAAGGGTCCATCACTGCCACGCTCGGCAGAGGTTGCTCCACGCTTCAGAAAACGGCCTTTCTGGTGCTGAGTCCCCAGCAGCATGCCGAGCCTGTTTACAACCAGCGATGTGTGTTTAATGTTCAAAATCTGCGCTGAAGACAGTATTTGAGCATCTCCAGCCACGCGCCAGGTGCATGGTCAGGCAGATGTGCTGGCTCCTGAACTCTGTAGTGCCAAGGCACGTGGCTTCCTGCTCCAAAGGCTTGTGAAAGAGGAGGACACACTCTATTTACAGTCAACTCAAGAGTCTTCAATGTCAGGATGTGCCATAAGAGGGTGATCTGCAACCTAAACTGGATTGTACGATACCGCAGTCACAGACTGTATGATGTCGTCCTTTGGATTAAAGTTGTTTGCCCAAGTCAAAGCAAAACAAGGAGAGTAACAAAACACAGAGTGTATTTTGTTCTACACTGCAGCCACATATTTCAACTGTCTCAGTCGAATTCTTAGAGTAAACACAGGCTTAAAAGAAAATAGCTAGAATAAAGAGCTTCTGGAAAGTTCCTACTGATTATGCATGCAAGAATTTCTGCTACCGTTTCCTCCCATCATCTGAAAAATAAACCAAACACCCAACTTCCACAACTATCTGCAAAAGTGTTATTTTTCTGAAACACGGTACAATACTATCTGAGGTCTGCAAGTTGTAATGAATGCATCTTGTTTTGTAAAATACACAGAGGAGCTCAATTAAACGAACAACTGTAAAGGAAATAGAGCTGATAAAGGAATTAATGCTCCATGTGCCAGATCGTAACAACATCTAGGATAACAAAACCATGTCAAACACGCAATCGCTGAAGACTTAAAAAAATGAAATAAAAATGTTAAAGTCTAAAGTATTTAAGCATGTAAAATTAAGACGTGTAAAACATGTTACAGAACTGGAAGGTGAGCATGGGCAGCAGCAAAGGGATCTCTCATCGCTGTTGCATCAAGTCTTCTAAATACACAGAAAGACAGAACGTTTTACAAACCATCACCTGCCCCGCTGGCGATCCACCCCTTCCTCATTGCCCAACCCGTATTTTTCCGAGGACCAAGCTAACCCCACTGGCCATCCATCAAGATGTGGCTGAAATCACTTCACAAGCCCAAGTTTGCATCTCGGTCTTTTCTTTTTTCATTTTTTTTTCCTCCCTCTTTCCTCGCCATTTGTGCCTCTCGAGCTGCCCACACGCGGGAAAGCAGCTGCCAGCCCCGGTGCCTGCTTGGGCTGTCTGCACGCCCGACACCGGTGGGAGCACAGACTAAGAGCTCAGCCGGAGGGGAGACATCGAGGGTTCTGCAAAACCTCGCACGTCGACTTTTCTCCTTTCGCAGTTGGCGTGTGAACTTGTAACTCGGAAATTGCAAGTTCCCACCAATTTTTCTGGCAACCCAAACGTAATTTTCAGGAAAACACAGTAGGCGGCTTTTGGCACACGGAACTACGCGCTAAGACTTTTCAGACAAAATATGCAAAGGTGATGGTCTCACAAGCCTTTAAGGGCTTGCCGGATGAAACGCAAGTTTGGAAGGCAAGAGTAGAAAATTCTGACTCCAACGAGGAGCAATAAAAAT
>NW_009732643.1:0-10000 GCF_000703405.1 Apaloderma vittatum | reverse complement strand
ACAGGTTCCCTTCCACTCTTACGCTGAAGCTAAACAGCCATGATATGATCAAACAAGTTTTTGCTTTTGCCTTGTAAATAAAATCAAAGGGCAACAGTCCTTTTTCTCTGACGTCTGTAGTTAATAAAGGAAGAATAAACATTACCTACTCTTACATGAGGATGGAGGAGGAGAGAACACTTCTTAATCTCTTTCCAAAGAGGATTAATCTACAGCATATTTCCACCCCAAATACTAATGAAATGAAACGTTTTTTCCTGCAGTTTTCTGGAGGGGGTGGTCTAACATATCAAAGCCTCTCGTGCGAGCGACGTTCACCTGCGTGCGTTACAAAGCCCGCAGCCTCCAGGTGGGATGCCACGCTGAAACGCGGCCGGAGCTCCAGCAGCACGGGAGGGAAGAGAGCTCCTATCCTGCAGGTACAAAACAAAAGCTTGCACCATTTCTTAGGACGCACGTATCTGAGGCATACCAAGTGTCTCACAACCACCAGGGAACTGGGAGGCTCAGGACAGCTCTGTAAAGTAGATGAGCTGTTACTGGTGGAGCTCATAGGAGGCTAAAGCCCCCATGTACTGGAGAGTTTAACACATGGATGGGTGTGATGGGGCCAAGCGTGTATTGAAGCATTTAGAGGTTCCAAGCGAGCGAGCTAGCTCACTTCACTGGGAAAGTCAAGGGGGGAGCTGGGATAGGGCACCCGTGTCCCTGAGCAGCTCACTCACCTGCAGGAAGGGAACAGGACGAGGAAGCCGTTTCCAGCCCAAGCAGCTGGAGCTTACAAGCACCCACTGAAAACGCAGTGTCTTAACAACACAGGTGAGAGCCAATGCCCACTGATGCTCCCACTCCTCTGAAGTACTCAGCCACAAGAGTGGTGTTTTTTCAGTAGTATTGTTGAGTGGAATACCGAGATGTCGGACTCTAACCAGGCTTTGGCGTTTCTGCAAGGGGACCAAACGCACGACCTGAAGGTGCTGAAGAGCAATGGGATGAGCCCGGCTGCCCTCGCCCTTCCTCCGCAGGGGCATCGGCAGCCAGACTGCAGGGAACGGGTCTGGGAGGAACAGACCTTTACAAACACAGTATTTTCTCCAAGGAACCAGAAAGGAAGAAGACAGCTGGGGCAAAGAGGCTGAGGATCAAGAGAAGTGCCCGGGCAAGACCCAGCGAGGGGAAGCGAGGATGAGCAGGGCCTGCAGAAGGGTTTACCTTGCCTTTGAAGAGAAACATTCACGCTGTCAGGCAAAACCAAGAACCTTAACCCACGGGAGGACAGAAGATGCTACCTTGAGGAATCTGACTATTACAGGATTAACAGCTACAATCCCTCCCTCTGAGGACAACGAACACCAAAATCTGGCCTGCGGGTTTTAGGTGGTGAGGTTTGTCCAGGCGTGTCAGTAAGAACTCTACAACACACAGAGGAGAATACTGTCCAAACCTGTATTATCTAAACTTAAACGTCATTGAAATATTTAATATTTCTTTTAGGGGGAAAAGAAGTACAGAGGAATAGAAGGCAAAATACACATTTTTTTTTTGAGAGTAAAACGTGCCCTTCAAGCACTTCAATTCTCCATACAATGTATTTATACTGTGTTTAAAAAACATTTGTCAAGCATATAAAAAACCCTCAGAAGTTCACTGTCACACAGCTTAATTCCCTATATTCTGCCTACATACACATATAGGGCCAGTTTGTCAGGGGGTGGAGGTGTGTAGCAAAGCACAATCTAGCGAGACATGACACCATAACGGTGAACAATAAAAGCAAGCACAGCATATGTGCTGGACATTTGGTGAAAATAACCCAGCTACAGCTCCGACTTTGGTGAATTTCCTTGTGCAGAAGTTCGTCATTCAGCTTCTGCTGCGATTCAGTTCAGTCAACAATGAAGTTGCTCACAACCCCTCTAATTAAAATTTGTTTGGGAATTCAGAGATTCTGGGAAATATATCCTTACTTTTCAACTCTCCTTTTCTGCAGAGCCTAACAAGCTGAAATCTGGGGGTTTTATTCTTTTATCTTTAACGTTAAGGCTTTTTCTCCATCGAGCTACTAAGATTCTCCCTGGCGAACTGAAACAGTAGCAAAAATGATATTTCCTATTTTACTACTTGTAATTGCCCCTTTGATCAGAATCCTATGCTGTTTAACCACATTTATATGGGCATCCTGCACATGGGTTCTAAATACAGAATGAATCATTTTCCAAGGGACAGCCACAGGCGCTGGGTTTCCCTTTACTGCACACACATAGAATCCTGTGCATTTGGCACCAATTTAGCTTATTATCATTTCAGTCTTCCTTTTCATATCTGTTTCATTGTAAAAGCAATGTAGAGCTCCCCGTTCGCTGGGAAAGATTGCTCACTCTTAAGTGCTGGCTTCCCTCATCCAGCCTGCAGCGCATTTGCCCAGGTTCAATCCCGCCTTCGCAAAAGGAGACACCAACAAACACAAGGAATACCCACCCCACAGCTGGAAGAGTTGAACTGTGGGTCTCTGAGCTCGGCTAAACACACACTGCAAGCCCTACCTGAGCATGAAGCCTAGGAAACTCCATACGTAGCTTTCTCATTCTTCCCGAAGTCCAAGGGTAAATTCTGTTTGCAAAGAAACAAGAGAGTCTCCCCAGCTGGCAGACTGCCTCCAGGTGGGTCTCTCTCGCACAGGCAGCCATGCAAGAAGGACAAAGACTGGTTGCCCCATCTCTGACAGCTCTGGCCTTGGCCACCAATCACACACTTGTTGGAACCATGTCAAGAAACCCTCCTTGCTTGTGGCTGGCCTTTGCAAACTGTATTCCTTCAGCGGAGGAGCACAGACACTGCCCTTCCCTCGTGCAGAACAGGAGGCCATTGCCTGGGACCATATGGTTGTTAATAATGGTAAAACCTGAAGAACTTCAGAGAACTCAAACAGAGCTGCTTTTGATTTAGGCCACGCACCTGAAAGCAGCATTTGTTTCAGGCAGCTTCCTCAAAGTGATGGTCTCAGGAAACTACATAAGCAGCCCAGCTCAAGAATTTGCAGCTCTTTGGAAAAAAGAACACGGTCTTTTGAAAGGCCATCCTTAGGGTAAGTGTTTTATTTGGAGGAGAAGCCAACGTGAAGCCAAATTCAACACAACCAGAGCCGAAGACTCGCACCTGGAGCAGCCTTATGCCTCAGGGAAGAGCCAGCGACTGCGCAGCCTGTGCGTACCCACACTGCGGCTCCACGGAGCCCCTGGAGGGATCAGGGGAGCTCCCACAGGAGCAAAAGAAGGGGCTGAGTGGGTGGTTTATCCCAAGCCCTTTTACTAATGGCTTTGCCTGACAGATTTCACTCTTCTGCTTGGAGCGTGTTTGTTCAATGCGATTTCATCACGTCGCTTTGTCCACTCAGCTAGTTTAGACAGACATTCATCTTCTCCAGCCACAGGAAAAACTGCTGCTGGAAGAGGGTACATGCAGCCAAAACAACCAAAGGCTCAGAGATTAAAGAAATCCTAACAGCTACTTGACTTGCACCACTACTTTATGTTGTGTACACTCAGGACCAGTAGCAACAGGCAGACTCACACGGACTTCCAACCCATCACCCTTCTCAGGATGCTCTCCGGGTGAGCCAGCCACCTGCCCCTGGGAACTGCCAGGCGGCTCTCGCGTGCTGGAAAAGCAAAGCATCCCTGTGCACTACCGGGGTTTCTCATCGGTGGGACCTGCCCATCACTTACCGCCAGGAAAAGACGTGTTTACAAATAAGAACACAGCGACAAGCAAGGAAATGGGGAATCTTCATGCTCTGAAACCTGCGGTCAGCTTGGGTTCAGGCAGACTTGGAAGGGCAACAACTTGGCACTTGGGTAACCTCAGTGACCAGGAACTGTCCTCCCCAGCTATTGGTAAATACGATCACAAATTCCTAGAGTTTTTCCTCTGGATAAAGAGAATCTATGCTGAAAAGCATTACAGAGATAGAGATCAGAGGTCTATTTTTGTTTCTACGACTCGACGCCCATGACTTTGATGGGGTAAGTATATTAGCATATGATAAATTACTCTTTAATCTGTTGTAGTTACGATTCGAGAGAGAGGTTCAGTTGCTTTGCTCTCAGCCATAAGTATTTCTGTAAAGAAACACTTGTTTTGCTGGGAAAGGGTTAGAACAAAGCTGTTTGTAAACAAAGCTGTAAAAGGAAAAATCCATCTCCTGTGAAGCTCTAAACTCCCTGAAATAACTTTCTACAGAGCACTACCATTACCCAACATAAAAAAATTCTTTGAACCCAGCAATCCTGAATTATACAGAAATGCTCAAACAGGGCTGCACAGTACATGATCTGAACTGGCATGGCTTTTCATTTCCTACCTGACTGGCTTGAAAAGGTTTGTATGTTGGAAAGTGTGGAAGGAGAAGCTGCAATCTGGGATCAGATTAAAGAGGGAGAATGATACAGGGTAAACCTTCTTCATAAACGAGTTTCTTTATCCAGAATAAACTCAAAAGGTCCTGTGAGGGGAAGAAGGATGTGTGTTTCATTAGGACAGAGGGGGTACGAAAAGTTCTACCTGAAATCATTGTGAAGACCCCTCTCACACCACAGCTTCTTTAAGAGCAAGGTATTGAAATTGCTTTGGAAGAAATATTCGTATCTCCCGAGAAGATTAACACTGAAGTTTCTGCACTGCACACTATCACCGTCACATCCATGAAACACTGAAAAGCACCAAGAGAGTCTTTCACTCCACCTCTCAGTCCATCCTACTGTCATCTGTCTGTTTGGGACAGAAATCTGTCCCAAGAGAGATGCTCAGCACACTCATTCCTACAGAACCTGAAGACACAACACTTCCTTTGCAGCCTATGACATCCTAAAGTCATACATACGTTAACTTTAGAAGAAAGATTTAACCATAGGGACACTGCAAAATAAATGAAGTCAAGAACATTTTTCTCGTGAGCTTTAAAGACAGCAATTTTGCAACATTACACTCAAGTCTCTCTGATCTTCTGGAGTTCCTGGGGAGAGCTTTGGTCTGCAGTGCCCTGAGCTGTGAGAAACCCTTTCTCTCCCTCTGCCCTTGGGTGGCGGCAGCTTCACCAACAATGTGAGCACCTCCGGGCTCTGAGCACAAAGGGCAAGGGAATGGCTCCTGGGTTTTGTCTGCTATGTGCACTGATGTACAAATGCCCCATCTAGGTTGACAGCCTCAGAGGAGAGCCAGGGAAGACGTTCTTTTCTGGGTAAATTTTGCTTCAGTGGTGGACTCAAAGCTCTATCATTGCGCTCTGATGTAGTCCGCCATGAAGAACGGGCTGGCGCATGCCACCGTCTCAACTCTGGTGTTATGGATAAAAAGCAGTGTGAACGCCAAGAACCAGGCTGTGCTCTGTGCCTGTACTTGCCTCCACGCATGCCACTCATAGAATCATAGAATCGTTCAGGTTGGAAAAGACCCTTGGGATCATTGAGTCCAACCATTAACCTTACTCTACAAAGTTGACCCCTAAACCATTTCCCCCAAATCCCACATCTAAACGACCTTTAAACACCTCCAGGGCTGGTAACTCAACCACCTCCCTGGGCAGCCTATTCCAAAGTCTGACTACTCTTTCTGTGAAAAAAGCATTGGCCATGCGTAGAAGACGTATACGAGCAGAACCAAAATAATCTTATGTGCCAGCACAGTTGGTAACCAGAGCAGTAGGCTTCTTGGGAATGCCTCCTGTGGCTCTGACCCAGAAATGAGGGGTACAAATTCAGCGGGGCAGTGAGATCACCATCAGGCAGCGCAGCCACAGCCCGCACGTGCACACAGTCAGGCTACCATGGAGAGGCTGGGGGGGACAGTGTCGTTTCAGCAAGCGAGAAATGCCGAACTGACACCAAGTGTAGGCGAGAACCAAAAGTCTCGTTAAATGCTGGACAGTTGGTAAACAGCCGACCCTCCCATTTGTTCGCCGCCTGCCATGAAGGGGTGGAGGCGGGGGTGACGTGCGGGCTTTGGAAATAGGTCGTTTTTACACTGCTCACCCAGGAAGTTATTAACTTGCATGTTTGTGGGCAACTGCACAAGCTATTTTTGGTCATGGGACCCCGTGTAAGGAAAGGATTGCAAGGTTTTAATAATGATCTTTAGTTAACTTGGTTACCCGCACAACAATGGCTTTCTGAGAGGCCAACTGCTGCTAAAAACTTGAGACAGGCTTTACTTCCAGAGGTATTAAACTATGAAAATATCTAACCATAATAGTAAGCAGCTATAAAAAGAGTCCTGTTTATTTCACATGATTTCTTTGTATGCCACAGTGCTATGAGAATACTTCAGCCCAATGACAACATGGTAAATTGGAAAAGATTAACTGTTTAATTCAGCACATTTACAGTTCGTTTTCACTTCGTGCTGGTGACTTTCATTCTTCTAAAACCCAACTTTTCACTGGTATCAGCAGGCGTAACAATGCATGGCATGAGTACCATTTTTTAAAAGTCAAATTCAAAATTAACCTGATATTAAGTTCAATTCATGTAGGGGCTAGGAAAGGAGAAATCTGGAATTAAATAGAATAAAAATTAAAATAAATAAATAATGCAGATTTCAATTCTGCATCACTGTTCATCACATCAGTGATTTGGAGCCCGTATAGCCAATCTGAGGAATAATCTGGTGTATTTTCATCTCTGTAATATTGTAAATTGTATCCAATAACTCTTCTGCAACAGCACAGCATCACAGAATATCCTACAGAGAAGGTCAAACCCTCTGTGTTGTACTATAGGGCTACAATGGCGTTTGGGTTTGTTCCCGAGAAACACCATAAGGCCTTACTGAATCCTTTCCACTAGGAGTGCACCCCAAGAAAAAGGGGGAAAACTAAAGATCGCATTTGTCTCTGGGAAAACCTGCACCGCTCCATGGAGAGGACACTTCCACCCTTGTTAATCCCAGCTTCTTAGAGCAACACTCAGTAAGATAATGAATCCTTTAAATGTTACATCTTGTGTCTTGCGTTATTGTGGTGCAGCAACTCTCCACATCAAACAGTCATCAGCACTATTACAAAGTGGGCTTATAAGAGACCGGCTGAAAAGGCGCTGTGTGAAAAGAAGTGGAAAATTAAAGCTGAAGCAGTCGAAGAAAGGGCTTAATTTACTGGCATGTACAGTATGCAAATGAGATTACTCTCAGCTTAACTGCATCATTTATGTCCATAATAACGGCATCATCATTACAGGGCTCAAATTAAATTACACCATAATTAGCATATCAAAGTGATTGGTTAAAGTTTAAAACAAATACCCAATTTTGTTAATGAACAGCTGTAATTGTCATGTACACTTCAATGAAAACTCCCTAAACAAATATATGTTTTAGAACAGAGAAAGATTTTCGAAGCAGACAGGTCTGCAGCAGAGGTAAACTGCCTAAAAAAAGAATGACACAGACTATTCTATTAATGTTAATATATGCTCATCGTTTTCAGGTAATAAAACATTCTATCAAAACAAGCCTTCGCGTGGTATTTCTTGCCTCTCTGATTCCTCCACCACACCGGCAAGCGTCAGAGGGGAGCGGGGCCAGCCGCCCCGAGCCTGCCCCATGCACGGGATGGGCACGGCCCCGCGGCCCCCACCCACACCTGGGTGAAGAAGAAGAGGAGGAGGAAGAAGTCTTGCTAGCTCTACCCTGTAGACCAGGGCTGGAGTAAGCTGATGACACGATAACGCATTAGGCAGCCTACAATTCAATTTACTCTAATCGAATCATATCTCCGCGGCAGTTTCAGAGGTGGAACTGCACCAGAGAAGTTTTTGCTGCTCTCGTCTCATTAAAATAAAGAGGGAGGTGGGACCAGTGGGTTTGTCACTGTCAGCCTGACAGTCAGCAACACATTTCCACAGATCCAGCGCTACACACGGGCATAGTCAACACACAGTTAAAATACTCCTTGGGCAGAAAGAGCTTGAACGAGGGAGCAAGCCCCTTCGGTGGCATTTTAGCAGCACAGGTGAGCTCGAGCACGCTTGGGGTCGGTAGGAACCGTACGGGGGACGAGGCCAGAGGAGCCCGGTGCCACCTTGCACACGCCAGGTCAACTAATCCCTCTGCGCCCCCCGAAATGTTTACGCCGATCTATTTGATTATGTATCACCCAACATTATAGGGAGCGACACGGGGAAGTATATTTGGTGCTAAAATTGGGAATGCACTTTCAAATATACTTAACAAGGAAATTGAATGTCTTATTAAATCCGTATTATCAAAACACTGTTCAAAAATTTAAAGAAAGTAGCTTTTCATTTTATTCATCGAGGAATCCATTAAAGCCTAAGCTCTGAAGTAGTATGTAAATTATGTGCCTTTCAAGGTAGAGCTAGGGCAAATTCACTCCATCAACTAATGATGAACCTCATTATGTGCAGGGAGTATTCATAATGAGGAAACAAGCCACCCGCCATTCCATGTTCTAACATAAATCCCTGTAAAATGTGAATATCTCCACGTCTAATTAAAGGCTACTAATTCCTATCATCCCCTACATGGCCCAAAAAGCAAAAAAACCTAGAGATGTGTTTAAAAAGACACCTTTGATTCTACAAAACATTCTTATTTGTGTTTACTGCTAGAGAGTTGTAATGTTGTTTTTTTAAGAAAAATCAATCCCAGTTTTATGGGATAAAAGTTTGGGGCACAAAAGTTTGTTTACATTACCTGACTTGGTCTTACATTTTAAAAAGACTTTCTGATTAGCACAGGTCAGGCTGCACAGCTGAACAGAAAAATAAATTTAAAAAGCAGAGAAAAGGAATAAGTGAAGAGAAAAGGAATATGTGAGAAATAGTAATTTAAGGGGGGGGGGGAGGAAACAAAAAAGGAAAGAACAGCTTAGCTATCCAGGTTTGCTCTAGAATTAAGACTTCCTAAAAAAAAAAATTAAATAAATCTAGAGATCCCACAATATTTGAGGAAAGCAGGCAGCAGAGTTGGGAAGAGGGAGAGCCAATTAAGCAACCAAGCACCCAACAGGTATTTAAAAGATTTTTTTGAATGATAATTTAGGAAGAAGCTGCTTCCCTTCCAAAATCCTGTAAGAATTAGGGATTGAGGACAACGCTGCGTAATACAGTCTAGAAAAAAAAGTGCTCTTCTGCAGACTTACCTAGATTTGATATTTATACCTACAAGCGCAGCGTCCGCTCTTACGATCAAAAATGTATTTCTTATTAAGTTACATAATACCCATCGTATCTATCACTATGAATTCATTTGCTCTTGCACTGAATTATGGATTTGCTCTTGGTACTTCCCGGCATAAAAGTGCACAGGTTTGTCGACTCCCCTGAATGGAAGACGCACCACCGTTGCTTTTTTTACTGCTGTGATTTAATATTTTCCTACGTTTTTCAAAACAAATGGAGAAGCGCAGCAAAACCTAAGAGCGTTTCAGTTTTGCAGGAAAAGAAAAGCATCCACTGGGCTGAATAACATACAGGCTTCGGGCACGTAAATAAATAAATGACATAAAGGGGTGGTTTGAGAAATGCGATAACTCCTCGCAGGGTACGGAAGCACTTGGACAGTCGCAGAAAAGGCTGCGGTACCTTCAGATTATGTCAACCGAAAAGTTGAAATCCTTGTGTAAAAATACCCCTCACGTTTCATCCCTACAAAAGCTTATTTAGAATTCATAGAAATTCATAGCTGCTAAGAGGAATGCGTGCACATAAAACCACAAATGCAAAAGAAAAAAAAATAATAAAAAATCAATATTTAAAAGAATAAAACAGAGCACACAGATTAAAGTATTTTGGTAAAGCAAATTTTCTAGAAATAGCAGGGCATTTTACGGGGAGGGCTGGGCGAAGGGGGAGGGAGATCCGGCTTCTTTTAAGTTGCATAAAAATAAAACTACGCTCCATAAAGCTGCTCCCCTGCTCATCCCTCCGCTCCACCGCGGGGCTTTGCTGCCGGCTCGGGTTGGGTTTGGGTTCTTCCTACCCCACCA
>NW_009732642.1:329-25304 GCF_000703405.1 Apaloderma vittatum | reverse complement strand
AATAATAATTATAACTGTTGTTGTCACATAACTTTGGTTCTTGTCAGGGGTTAGGGCTGAGCTAGCCTCACATTAAATAAAGTAATATCAGCCAGATAAGTATAACTGTATTTACCTTAAAAATAAGCTCTTCTTTGCAACATACCATTTCCCTCTCCCTCCTTGCAACTTCAAGGAAGAGCTTTTGAAAATATACTTTTGAAATACCTTTGTGTGCAGGGCTTATTAAATTAGTCTGGTCCTTTCAGTATATAAAAAATAGATTAAAACTCAAGTCATTTCATGGTCTGAAAAGAGTGTCAATAAAAGCGAAATAATGTTTGTACAGTTTAGTAGGCGGGTTAACCTTTCGAGGAACACAGCAAATGCTTTGTGGAATAAGAAATTACATTCACGTGCCCTTCTGGCTTCACAGAGGTAGTTTTATAACATATTGTGAGGGAGCTGCAAATACAGGTATTGAAGGGCAAGAATGCTGATCGTTGCCCTGTGGCAGGTTTAAGAAAGGCGACAGTCAGAGTAGACAGCAGAACTGTCTCAGAGCTTGGTTGCTGTGTCAGTTTTGACATCTGTTTTGGAAGAATTTTGTCTGCCTCTAACGCAGTGTGATCCTCAGTGTACAGTCACTTTGGAAGTGTTAGCAAGTCCACGCTGCACTGAGCACACTGATGCTTTGAAGTGTCAAAAGCTGCTTGAGATATTTTAGCAATATATAAGCCCATTTCCTTTGACGGAAGATTCAAGACAAGGCTGTGAGAGAGTGAAATTTCTTCTGGAAGATTACACCCATTGCTATATTAAGTGGCGGAAAATCTTCCAGTCACTCTAGCCTTTGAAAATGATGATTTAAAGTCTGAGTCAACAGGCTCGTATTCTTCCCCTGCCTGGGTGGCTGAGGCTCAGGAAGTGTCTCCACTGAAACGAAATGACTTTGGCCATAGGAGAAGAAAGTGCTGGGCTTGAAAGAGCCCAGAAGTGTGTCTAAGGCAGGGGAGCACGGTTCAGAGTGGAGAACTCAGCATAGTTTAAAAATTTTCCTGTAAACATTTGTTCTATTCTCTGTAAGAGCTTATTGTAATCTGAAAAAAAATTACTTCATTATGGATGTATTTTTTCCATTGTGTTAATCTGAGAGACTTTTACAATTAGAATTCTTAAACCAAACTCATTTACTGTTCAAAAAGACAGAATTGCCACTAATTAAAGATAACAGTGAATCAAACACATAAAACAATCACATGCTGTACTGAATATGATTACAGCAGCCAACGTATTGAATACTGTGAGATATACTCTCTGTTGCTGATGGTAAAATATGTTGTGCCTTCTGTGATATTGCAATTTTTCCCCCTTGCTCAGGTAGCATTTATCTCTTTTTTAAAATACTGTCATCTTGCAGATTAGTTGTGGGCAACAAGGCTTTTCATAGTTTGGCTCTAATTCCCCATTACGGTACAGCACTTTGTCTTAGCCATTGCATTGCAAGCAATAGCCAAGATTTACTTTCTACCAGTAAATGATGCACAGGCACTAGACCCAATCCTTCTGTTGACACTGTCTATTTAAACAGCTGTGAATGGTCCATCAACCCCCTGTGCTAACAGAGAACAGCATACAGCTCTCATCATTATTTTTCTTCACAGTTTTCTTCCTTCATCCTCCAATTCCGTTTCACTCACTGAAGATTATAGCAGGCCACAATGGAGAAGAGCTGGTTAATAAGCAAGGCATAAACAAATTAATTATTTAAGTTTGGAAACATGCTAACTCAATTGGTTTGAGAGGAATTTTTAGATATTGAATTAATTGATTAACATCCAAACTTGTGCACGTCTCTAAAAAGTCAGTTCAGTAGTATTCAGCTCCCTGTCTCAATGACAGGCGGAGATACATATTATTTTGGCATCAAATTGGATGCCAGTTTAAGTCTGCTAGCTGAATTCAATCTCCCTTTCAAGAAAAACTCAGGATGTGTGAATAGATGCTCAACAAGACAAAGCCTCTAAGTTTGTTGTTGTAAGTGATGACATTGAGAGTGACTGGACTCAACTTACTCCAGCGAATAAGCCATTAGCCTCAAAGCCTGAGCATAAACTCACTTTACTCCTTGTAAATTAAATGAGAATCCGGAGAGCCATATAAGAAGTAGTCAAGAGGGTCTAATTTTGTCTCAAGAGTGACCCTCATTTATGAGGTTGTGGTTATACACTTGAACCAGCATTAACATAAACAGTAACACCGAAGGACGAATTCTTGGATAGCCAGTGACCTTCATATTTCAGACCATTGCTACTAGCACAAAAACAAAATAATAGAACAAGGATACAGCTCCTCTCTTGGAGGACTTAGAAATGCTTTAGGATAATTTGGCTGCTGCCAGATACAACTCAGCTAAAATGATAAACATAGTCTTCAAGTGGTTCTCTTGGTAGATAGCGTTTATCTGCCCAGCTTGCTGTAGCTAAACTAATGCAAAAGGCAAAGCTGTGCTAAAGACATGTAAGTGCTCCTGTGCAAGGAATATATATGTTCCCTTTTAAGAAGCAAAGCTTCCTTTACTCTCATTTGTAACGGACTCTGGCCTTGTTCTGAAAGTACAGGAGCATGAAAAAGGTAACTCTGAAAAAGGTAACTCTGAAAAAGGTAAACTTGAAAAGTGTAACTTTCTCTTGCCAGTTTTGCTCACTTTCAAGGCTCCTTGAGCGGTCAGAAGGGGAGAAAAACTGATTGTGACAATCAGGCCCACAGAGCAATATTAGAAATCTGTTCAAGAATGAACAAATCAGGGGAAAAAAAAGGTAAGTATTAATTTGATTTGGAATATATCACACATCTCTCAGATCAAGGACCTTATAATTAAAAATGAGTTTACAGATTTCAGTTTTCCCTGTATGAAAGAGTCATCCACTCTATTTTTATCTCCAGTTGTTCTTGGCAACCTGTGCCAATCTGGGAATGCTCTGGATTTTGGTCCAAAACCCTCCAGTAAATGACCTCATTAAAAATATAACTTGGCAGAAAATTGTTGCAGCTTCCAAAAGGTTAAATCTCCCAATACATCCCAATACTTTGACAACTGGGGCCAAATGTAGGTATAGATGAAGAGTCTCTGCTACTTATGGACATAGAAGTGTTATGATTCAAGCCCTGCTTCTTTCAGACTTATTCTGGTTTACGCTGTCACTCAATTGCAATGAAGGTCCTGCTAGGACTGCTTTTCCAAAATGAACATTTAAAACCCATGAGATGAGTTGGGACAGCTCTCTGTTTTGTAGATGTAGCCTTATTTTTGTGGCTACTTTTGACAATCATGGTATTTGTTTCATGGATTCAGAAACATGAGCAGCACCATTTATACAAGAGGTCCCAGTTCACTTTTGTTTATGGGAAACAACAAAAAAATCAGTGACGACTTCATTCACATTTTTCAGCATATGTGATAGTACCAGAAACATTGCTATAAATAACATGGGAAAATGCAGACTGTTACTAAAAGATAAGGGCTAATTATTACTTAGAAAAGGATCACTCATCTTATGTTTCTCACAGCATCAACATATTCAGTGTAAACTGCTCAGAAATCATGATGTTGAGACAACATTTAAAAGTTAAGATTTCCTCTTGCATTTTATTTCAAGTCAAGCAAGAGTAGGACAGATTCTTTTATTCTACTTCTATGGCCTAGTATACCTTCCTATATTTTTAGAGGTTTAAATGAAAGGATTTATTTGTTTGAACAATATAGTAAAAGCTTCTTTTGGAAGATAAACAGAAATGTCCAATTGACAGTCCTTTTGGCATCATCTCCCTCAGCATTTCCCATTAGAGCCAATTATTTTATTGTGTCAGAGCGATACCCAGGATCCCTTTGAAATGGAGGTTTCCCTGGACTCAGGAACTTCTTGTGGCAAGTAGCTGATGATTTCCTAAAGCAAGACAGAGTGAGGTCTCAGTCCTTAAACTCCGATGCAGACTTGCTGTGGTGTACCATGGCAATCCCAAGAAAATCACCAGGGAAGTGGGCTACAGGTGGTTTCCTCCACACTCCACCTCGGTGCTCCAAGCCACAGGGTGAAGGGGAGGAAGATGCCAGCCCAAGTGCATGTGGTGCCTGCTTGCTCCAGCAACTCGCATTTAAGTGACTGCCCAAAGGATTCCACGCTTATTATCCAACATTCAGAGCATGTTTTTGGGCAGTGCTGGACTTGTCATGCAGAAATACTGATCTGCTGTTCGCAGGATGCGGTGGGTTGACCTTGGCTGGCTGCTGGACGCCCACAAAGCTGCTCTCTCCCTTGCCCTCCTTAGCAGAGCAGGGAGAGATGGATCAGTGCAAGGTGTGATGAATCCAGTGCAGTAGCAGGTTTTATCCTTGGTTTCATTTCTTTCATTTTCCCCTCAGACCTACCAGTCAATTGCCTCACCTGATTAAAATTAAATCAGTTAAAAAGTGATCTTGAAGTTAGTTCACTTGAAAACTGAGTTGGGGCCTCAAAGTGCTCTGGTGAAGTTCAATCACAGTAATTTCTCCGGTTTGTTTGTGGTTTGTTTGTTGTGTTTTTTCTTAATGGGGCTGTCCTGTAGTGTACCCATCTTTCCTCCACAAAGAGCAGTGATCTTTCTTTTGTCGGGGCAAAAACTATCCCTACAGGTCATCTTTCACCAACTGAGACCCCACACAGCAAGGACAGCCTTTGAAAAAGGAAGTTTAAGCATCAACATTTTTTGCCAGTGCCTGTTGGTTATCAGGAGGAGCAAGATAAGAGTCTCGTAGGTGAAAGACAAAAAGAGATGGTACATGCATTTAGTGTTTCTAAAACTAGAGAATATGAATATTCCCCTTAGGCTACTTGTTCTCTGATCACTCATATGTCTTCCTACCCCCTCTTCCTTATTGCCCTGTTTTCTAGTCCACAAGACAGCTGAATAAGCGAGAAGCTTTTGAGGCAGTAAAGGAAGGTAAGAAAGAGAGAAGACTTGGACTGTGGTGGGATTGATGTTACCCCTTCAGCACCTGACTGCCAAAAATAATGGCTCATAAAGCTCACTTACCTCGTAAGATTTCTTGTGGAGAGAAACAGTCTCCCCACTTCGCTGAAGGAGAGTGTACCTTCATCTTCAGTAGTGACATGCAGAATTCCAGACCCTGAGGAGGAAGCCTTGACCTAGATACTCATGATAGAGTGTGAACACACCAGGTAGAGGAGAAGAAAGGCTGGGGTTAGGACAAGGGAGGTGTATACTGTCTCCATCCAAGCACACGGATAGTTTTAAGGAAACTACAGGCCTTGGAAGTGTATTGACTTCTTCACTGAGTGTCCCATGGGAGGCAGAGCCACAGCTGCTCCGCTGGGTGAGTGCCTGTCTGGATTGCATTTGTTCTGCCACCTGTTGCAAATGGGAAATCTTATTGTCTGTTGTAGAACCAGTGACAGACTTTAATGGCAAGCAAAGGCAAGGGCATGGCTGCAGCTCGGCAGGCAACATTTTGACCAACTGCAGCTCCATAAAGAGAATTCCCAGGGGAGAAGGAAGGACCTAAGCCCGGATAAGATACTTTTCAGCAAAGAAAATTTGCTGTTTATCCACACAGATAAAGAATAAGGAAGAAAATAAACAAATAAAGGCTCTACTTTCATTTTTTTCAGCTAGCAAAGAGATACATCTGAACTCCAGTTTCAATTCAGATGATTGCAGTTTATTTCTAGACACTGAAAGTTATACAGAAACCAACAGGTTTTCCTGTCTAAATAAAGTATGGGAGAAAAAGCTGTAAGGCATACGGTAGCCTTAGAAATCTTATATGTATGTTACAGTGAAGATGGGAGAAAAACAGCTACTAATGCCTAACACATCGTTGAATAATCTATTCTGTTACCATTATAGCCACACTGGTACCTTGAAAGAGATCATGCTTGTGTGAGTGCGGCATGATGAATGACAAAAATAACCTTGGATCTTCAAAAAGCCAGAGAAAGAACTAACCAATCATGTTCTATTTCATTCTTTCTAAACAACTACTGTGGCTGATAACAGGTAAGCAAATAGAATCTATTCTCCCAGTGGAGGAAAGCTGAATTAGTTGCCTGATGATAAACTTCCATATTGTGAGCATATTGGCTGTTTGCAGATACTTCAGGCTCGAGGGTATACATATGGTCAGAGGTTTTCCTTCTGAGGAAGCAGTGCATTTGGTTTTAAAGGCTGTTCAGTTGACAACATTCACCCAGCAGGGATTCGGAGGCTGCATTTGAATGCCCTCCTCTTACAGAACCTGTCTTGGCAGCACCAGAGCTTTCCATTTGGCCAGACATTCCTTGCCTGAGAATCCAGGATAAGCCTTCACAAATGTGGGAGTCAAACCCTCCTGAGCAGATCTAATGCTGTAGACACTGGAATAAAACCTTCTGCAAGCTCACATATGCGGAGTGAATCTGTTTGGCCCAGGCAAATGGGGCTTGATTGAGAATCTGTGAGTGAGTGTGAGTGCGACTGCAGGCTAGGGGAGTCTCTCTCAGCTCATGTACTTGTCACTGTCCAGAATTGACAGTATTTCTAAAGTTATGCATTATTCAGGTCCTGAAAGTTTAATGAAAATTAACAGTAATATAGGTCAAAAGATTATTTTAGTGCTCCCTCCAAGGGAGAAACTGCTATGTAACTTCAACCTTTACTATATAGAGAGGCCGGATAAAATGAATAACGCCTGATTTGCACAGTTAAAAGTAAAAATAAAGCAGAGATGAGGCAGTTTGCAAATTCAGAAATCCCTGTCACTAGAAGAATTTTATGAATGATTAGTTACTCGTCAAGTCATTCTCCCCTTCTCCTTCTCCTCAGATAGTTCCTCTGTTAACGTACTACAGCTCAATAAGTACATTTAATTACTGTGGAGCAAAATAAAATGCTTGCTACAGAAATGTGCTTTACAAGAGCAGCAAAAATTGTGAAGACTCATTGCCCTGTGTGGCAGAATCAGGCAAAGGTCTTGTGGATGAAATATTATATGATCACATAATTAAAGACTGTCTCACACTGAGCACATGCGAGGAGTGTACTGAGTCCCTGTTGATTCTGGATGCTTTTCTTAAATATTGAGTTCTTTGTTCTGAAGCCTTTTTGTTGTTGTTGGGTGTTTTTATTTTTTTTTTTTAAAAAAAAGCTCATTTGGAGTTGTTCTGGAGGCCTTAATGATTTGTTCAAAAACTAGGAATGCATCATTTCAACTCTAGCAGCAGTATTGTTCATCCCCACAAGTACTGCATAAATCTTTGCTTTCTGATCTCTTTAGCTACTAGAGCAGTGGGGGACTGTGCTAAAGTGTAAGCCAGCCATTTGGAAATGAGGGAAGGTGAGATTCACACATTGTTATTGGATTTCTTAGATATTGACTGACAACATAAGGGTGGAGATGCTCCTGGGACCAGCCTTGCTCCTTGGAGGGTCGAACACCTCCGTGGCTACAGACCATCTGTCTCCACTCTCTCTATTTTCACTTCCTCTTGCTCTTACGCATATTATTTGGCCTTTCACATCTGTCCCTCTCCACCATACATACCTGCACTTTTTATCCTGCACTTTTTTTTCCTCTATGCACTGATTCTGCCTCTCCACTTTCTTCCCATGCACAGGTTCTCCCTTGGCAATGCCACTCCCTCAGACACACCGCTTTTCAGGCTCCTTACCACCTTCAATCCCAGGCAGGGGCTCCTGCCCTGTCAGCTGGCAGGACCCCCACACCAGGGTAAGGGGCTTCATCCTTCCAGGGCTTGCACTTGCACACAGCCACATCTGGCTGTGGAGTAAGCTGACTTCAAGCAGTGCTACAGAAGACAAGCTGCCTTCCCCAAAGCTCTGACAAGGATGTCCAAACTGAAATAGTTCATTTATCATGTGAGCCAAATGAACACTTAGTGAGGCCAGGGACTTGCGTGAGGGAAAAAAAAATAAGAGAACAATTGCAATATGTCTTTTAAAGAGAAGGACAGTAGATTCTTTCCTCTTCCCATCCAGCAAAGCTGTTCTATTGCAAAAACACTGTGGGGAAAAAACATCAGCTGGCAGAAGGTGTTTCTTCACGTGGATCACTTCCTTACAGTGACTGTAAAAGGCAGCATAACTGTCTATCAGGTGGAGGCTGTCAGTCTGTGCCATGGAGCGCTCTGCTCCCTTCTGCCTGGTGTAACAAACCTCTTCCAGCAAGGTGGCGAATGTCCTGGAGAGGCAATAAGTGCAAGAACGTTCTTTGTTCCTCCTGCAACATTTTTGCAAAGAAAATGTTTATTACTCAAACATGTAATGCACCCTCTAAGACATAGAGATAACCTCCCTTCCTTCAAAACCCATGGTAGGTGTCTTGGTCATATTTGCAGACCAGTATTTGCAGAGGTAATGAGTTGCGGGGCTATCTCACTAGGGGAGTTCTGAGCTTGGCTGAAAGCAAGGCTTTTGCGATTCCCATCCACCCAGAGCCACATAATGGTAGAGAACTGTGATCCAGAAGCTAAGCTTTCATTAAAGCCAAAATAAAACTCATATATAAATAGAATATGAACCAGGTCATTCTTGCCAATTGGAGTTTGCAGACAGTCTGAAATAATAGCTCTGAACAATATATAAACTCTTGCCATTCTTCTCAATGTAGTGCTAACTAGGAAATCTAATTAACATGATTTAAATGTCAGCATCATTAAGTATTTTGCTACTGAATACTCTAACAGAAACATGCAGCTAATGTGCTCTTATTACATTCCCAAACCACTTTCCACATTTTTCACTGTGACAGATGCACCACCTGTCCTCTGCCCAGTCACCAACACCTCCAGATTCTTCACCAAAATTCCTAGGCTACAGTTGTCGTTCCAACAGCCTGGGACACGTCTTGAAAATGAGCAATTTGGGAGAAGGTAAATAAAATTCAGTGCTAAAGTGAAGAGCACAAGAAATACATTGCAGGCAGTAATGCTCATTTAATTCAATGCTGATTTTAATATTCATTTTTATATTCAGTTTGATCCAATGAAGTGTTCATGATTGCATTTATCTGGATCTGCCATGGCATTTCAGGCAGTTTAATTCCAGTCTGTTGAGGAGCTGGTAACAAAGATGTTGGCTAGAAAGGTAATGTAACACATAAAGATAAATATTTGACAGAAAAAACAGTAGACAGTCACTGCCGGTTCCTCAGTACAAGCAGCACTTTTCACTGATTGTTGCATATGCTGTGCCAGAGGCCATATTCCACCTTGAGAAAATGCTTTGTAAAAACTAGAAAATAAACTGTTGATTTTCACCATCCACCTAAGGCTTTTTTTTTTTTGCAGTTGAAGCTAAGAAGCTTTGCTTGAAACACTTGAATCAATTGGTTGCCTCAAACAAAAATTGAATTTTCAGACTTACTCATGATCAGCGGCAATAACAAAATACATCCTTTCAGTTACTGATATACAAATTGACAATTCCATTGGACAATCTCCCAGGAGGCAATCTGACATGGAGGACAGTAGCAAGCAAAGGCTTGCTATATCTTTTAATCCTTGGACAGTTGTTGTCCATAGGCAAAGCTATGAAGAAAGACTGAAGAATTAGAGGTTGTGTTAATGTGATTGTACAACTGAAGTTAAGGCAATTGTGAGAGCAGGAGAGACGGAGGCAGCTAGAGAAAAGACTAACAAGTGGAAGGCCTGAAGTCCATCAAAAGACTAGCAGAAGAGATGACTGCAAATGTCACCAGAAGTGTTGTAGGTGAGGGATGGGATAGAAAATTAGAAATATATGATAAAGATACATGGCACAAACAGAACTCATAGGGCTGGTAATGACCTAGAGTGTGTGTGCTCAATGTATGGACAAATATAACGCTCACAAAACACGCACTCTATACAGTAGACAACTGAGAGACTGAATATAAGAGACAGGTTTATATAAAAGTGCCATAGTATGGCTCTGAACTGCTGACTTCTTGCATTCCCCTGCAAACCCTGGGGTCAGTAGTACACAGTGCTGGACTTTCAGTCTGCTGAAGTGCCAGAAGGGTGGCACATACACAGCAGCTCCTGTGACAAAGCAAGTCTCATGGCAGGGGCAGGCTGAGCTCCGAAGCAGCTCCTGAACACGCCTGTGCCCAGTGAGTGAATGGCTTTGTTCATGCCACCAGCAGACTTCAGCCTCAGGCACCTCTGATGCTAAATATACTGTTGGTCAATAGGAGAAGCAGACCTAGAAGAAGCAGCCAAGGCTATTTGAGGAAGGGCACAGATACCTGACTTCAGACATTGGCAGAGGAAGGTATCCACAATAAGAACTGCAATCCAAGGAATCTGCAAACATCCCCATGGGGCCACCAGCAGCTGCCTCAGGGACCATACATTGTAAACCACCACTTATATGAGCACTTGTAGAGTCCAAAAAATAGTAAAATATTTTAGAGAATGTATCTTTAAAAATCGTGGTTTTAAAGTAAGACTAGGAGCTAGGTTTATGGTCCTGAAGAGAAAGACTATATCTGAATTCCTGAGGGTAAAACACATACAATGTGAATGCCACTGTGCATGATGCAGAGATGAGGACAGTCAACAGCACTTTCAGACTCCAGTGTCTCTTGCATGAATAGATGTACAAACTTCTGCCCCAGGAACTATACAGATGGTGCAAACTGAACAAGCAGGTCTCCAAACTATAAGTTTCTTTCCAGGTGTTCAAGTGAGGCCCAGGTTACAAACGATGTCTCCCTGATAATGTCATCTTGGATAGGAAGATAAAAGAGAGCTTTTCTTGTCAAAGCAGGAGTAGTTACCACAGTATCTTTCTCCTCTAGATGATATCACTGCTGTCAAAATCAGACTGAATACTTAGTATTTTCAAATCAGGAAACACGAGTTTCTTCTCAGAATAATCTCTAGGTGAAATTAAAATTCAAACTGGAGTTCCCTTTAAAATGGAGGCCACTACAGTCTGTGCAGTTGTGCCAAACTTTTTCAGCTTGCCAATTTGCTTGAAATAGGGAAAGCATAGTTTGGATGAGTCCCTGGCTGTGCACTCAAAATAGATCCTAGTTGTGCTTTTGGAAATAACTAATAAATGAGTACTTTAATATGCAGACTTTATCTCTCATCAGTGTCATCCCACCATACAACTGGCATACTGCATTTCAAAAATCCTCTCATTAGGTACTCTATGGAGACCCTTTATTCACTCAGGCTTATCAGCTCAATATGTTCTTTTCTGATCTTAGTGTCTTTTAACCAAAAAGTATAGAGTGGGCTACTGGTTGTTTTGGACTACCTCCAGGGGCAATTTATAGCTCTTTGGATGCAGCTTTGCCATCACTTTTGGAACTTTTCCCAGTGGGGAAAAAAAAAAGATTGATAGCCAGACCACAGAGACCAATGATCCTGGGATTTGCGGGTTTGGTGAGGAACCACATAAGAACAATTCAAACGGGAACAGTGTTGGATTTCTAATAGTATTTTGTTCTTCCTCTGTTCCTCTGTCTTCTCATCTTTTTCCAGTCTACTAGTGCTCAGAGCAAAGAGTATGTGTGGTCTCACCACAGCCATCCAGAAGAAGAGAATTAGTGGTCTGCTCCATGACATGATTAAAGAAAACAGGCTTGTAAAATAAATACAAATTTACTAGGATATGAACATTGTCAGTGGGAATGAAAACGAACCTCAAATTTTAAAGCAGTATTTACAAATCTGCCATAGATGAAAAAATTAGAAGAATAACCAGATTTTTGTAGAGAGTCAGATCTGGTTTGCATCAGCCTCTTAGTGCTCTCCAAGGGAAGAAAAGTCTCCAGAGATTAGGGGAATCTTAGCTCCCCAAACAAGTCTGCGGCAGGATCTGGAGCTGATCTGTGAGTCTCACAGGATGGTGCTGGCTGGGAGTACAGTATTTCCAAGTAAGCAACGGTTTATTGTGTGCCATACTGCAAATACTTTTGCTGTTCTGATCTTACCAGGCTGTGAACTATTCTCTTTTACAGTCCTGGGGGATCTTGCAAAGAAGAATTATAAACAAACAAACAAAACCCTTCTCTTTGTTCCTGTGTCCTCTGACTCTTCACTGAAGTTCTTCTGTGAAGAGGAGGCCTGGGCTGGAGCTGAATGGGTAAGCTCCGCTGAATAAATGCATTTTGATGAGCTGGGATCTCAGAAGTCCTCAGCAGCAGAAACTGCACTGCTATAGATCCACTGAAGCATTTAAAAACTATGTCCAAAGCTCTCAGTACTGGTGATATTTGACCTACAATAAAAGTAATTTATTTGGCAACATCCCTTCCAGAAGGAAAACAAGCTAATGGCTTATTAGTTGATAAGTGCTTTCAATGGAAACATTTCTCATTCTTGGGTAATGTTTTCATCCATAAAAATCAATGTTAGAGGTCTTTGCTAAAGTGAAAAAAGGATCTGTAGACTCTGAAAAGTCCTTTGCTTAGCTCAAATAGTTTGCATAAGCAATATGATGATGTTTCCATTTTGAAAACTATTTTCGTTGAAAATATGAACAATTTTTAACCAAGAAAGTATTTGTTACCTGGTATAGTTTTTGCTTTAATCAGTATTTCTTCCTGCAAATGGTCTATTAATCAAATGAATGAATATGCTTTTTCTTCCACCTATGTATGCTATTGTAATTTTACTTTGTTCGGCAGCTTAAAAAGGAGTTCTATTTTTGCCCAATTTTCTTTCTTTCCACGTGAATAAACATATATATGAAATATATAATACCAAATATGTACTCTAAAAAAAATTGCTTAGTTGTAGAAATTAGAGGAATTAGAACGGTTACTGCATCATTTATCTTGCAAGGAGAAAAAATGCTGGCCAGAAAGTAGCTGAGTCATATTTACCTCTCTCAGGTTTCAGCCTGGAAGCTGAAGCCACTCAGAGATCATTGTAGGCAGCTCTAGCATTATGCTCAGGCCAAGAGGGCTCTGCAGCGCAAAGGGGCCGTTTGCAATAATTCAGTTGACTAAGGTAGACTTTAGTAAAAGGAAAAGGAAATAATGACTGAAACAATGAGGGATTTCAATGACCATTCGTTACACTGAAACAAGTTTGATTCTCAAAAACTTTGTGTTTACCACCAGTAAAAAAGCTCACTTTTGGAAATTCTTATGGAAACACTGTTCTTAAATAAATATTGTAAAATGTTCACAGAAAGCCATTTTGAAAAAATAAACAGTTGCATTTGTAACAGCTAAGGAACAGAAACTATCAGGTACGTCTCATTATTTGCCTGAACTGCTAGTAAAGAGAATTCAGATATATTTTCTCCATTTTATTAATTCATTTTTATTTCATAACAAATGCTGTTTTATTGTTATTTCAAATCAATCTAGACTAGTGAGAATGGCTCTATTTCTATTTCTATTCTGAAAAAATATTAAGGTAAGAACAAACCACAGGAGCAATCACCATCCCAGTAAGAGTTACTCAGAGGCGCTGTGTGTTTATTAACTAAAGAAGACAGAGATTTCTATTTGGCTGGAAGCAAAAGCAATGTTTAGAAACATTCCTTACCTCCCTCTATGTCCAGAATGCCAATGTGGGAACCTAGAAATGTTTCCTCCTATTACACCCATGTAGGAGATGATCTGAAGTCTGCTGGATGCATCTTGTCGTGCCAAGTAGTTCCCACAACTCTGAAGTCCTAAAGGGTTATTGTCCAAAGCAAACCAGAGATGTCCAAGCTCACATCTCACAGCCTGGAGGTTTTAGAGTCTTCCACAGGATTAATTATCTGTTGGGACCTTATTTGGGCCTAGGGTACAGTGAGAGAAATTCATTTGAGTCTGATGGCACGATACACACCTCCCTCAAGCCTGAGCTCGGCCATCAGTATCTGTATCAGACACATCAGCCAGTCACAGACTGGAGCAAAATTTTAAATATACTTTAGGAGCAACTGCTGATGGTTTCCTGACTACAAGCAAGATAAACTAGATTGTATCTACAGTCCCAAGGCATTTTGTTCATTCTGGAATGGTAATATTTTCTAGACAAAAATACAGTTAAACTGAGGAGTGGATAAAAATGGATAGTAAACTATCCTAGTTTATCATATTCTATTTTGATAGCATTTGCTGTAAATATGTTTGCAGGACTGACGTTATAAATCCAGGATTTTAATTATAGAATTCTGAAGTTAAGAATATTGAGTTTATGCTGTCACATCATTAATTCTGAGTCATTCCTCTCCTGCTAATAGATGGAAATGTTTTGCCAGTGAATGCTATTGATATTTTTTCCACTTTGTAGATCAGTTAAAAGTATTTTCTTTTTTTCAGAAAAAAACATATCTGCAACAACAAAATTTGTTTGAGAGTTGAAATTTTACTGTTCCTGCTTTACAAGGATTAATGAATAAAAAAATATGTAATTCCTACAAACATCTGTTATTGATGAGAAGGTTTTAATGCAGTATGTATTGAAAGTTTCCATGTAAGATTGGGAAAAGCTATCCTGTTTAGGATGGAGCAGTCCAGAGTATCACAAATATATCTTTGGTGTGAAGAAAAGATCCTTAGCACCACTGTGCTGATTGAACTATCTCATCTTTTATCTTGTAGTCAATATCCATTAGCCATGGTTCTTCTGTCTTATTATAAATGTGAATTAAAATCTCAAATCCTGCTCCAATAACCTGCTTTATTAGCTTTATTATAGACATGATATTTAGTCAATAATGTCCTAATTCAGGGGAGCACTTGATGGTTATGTTAAAAATATTATTATTATTATATTTTACTGAGCAAGGTGCTTGAGCACTTAGAACTGCATACCATTTTATGAATGTAAAGCATATTAAAAAATGTAAATAACATAAAAACATGTAAGCTTCTCTTATCAAGCTAAAAGGTCATGGTGTAAGTTTTAAGCGAAGAGTCTGACTGTAATATTAATGTTGAAGGCACAGTATGCCCTGGGAAGTGCCACAGCCACAGGCTTCAGAGAAAAGGTAGCACATGAAGCACATGGTTGACCTTCTTCCCAAACTGCTGGTCACACTTAGAAGGCTGTACATTTTCCTGCACAGGTGTGAGGCTCTGCTCTCTACCAGGGCAGATCACAAGGGCCCCACCGAAATCAGAACCGCCCAACCATTCACATTGCGCATGAATCTGACATGTGGTGTGTACGGCATGGTACGGGCACATGTGATTGAAAGCAGCTCAGAGTGATTTTTAGCATCTAAATTTGTTTGTAAAAAACAAAACTGACAAAACGAGCCTTAACCACTGCAAGAAAGACAGCCTACTAGATTGCATGTGTAAGATACAGAGCAGTGGGACAACATGCTGAAAATAATTTATAGAAAAAGTTACAACTTTCACTAAACCGATACATACATGGAAATGTATATTCATTTTTATTCTTTAAGGTCTTTATATATCCTTTAGTCCTTACACAAGTAACACTCTGAAGTCAGATGACATACAACCCTTCCTGCATTGTTGATATCCCAGGATACAACCCTGCTGCTCTTCATATGCTCTTTTCAGTCGTCTGAAGTGATGACCACAAGTCTTGACCATTCAGTCTTACTTAAAGGTAGGGTTTTGCTGTGTGATTAGATTTTTTTTACACCTAGTCTCCACATCAATACTCATGCTAGAAATCATAAGTAAACGTAAATAGCTGTCTTCCATTGGGCCAAGTTTCAAAAGTGGACAAGCTGTAATTTTGCTTACAGATTCACTGTCTTTCCGTAATATTTGAAAAATTATGGCCTCAGTTATGAAAAGCTTTTTTCCTCCTCTTGTATGACTAAGAAGATGCTACTAGTGTCAAAGAAGAAGTAAATTTAGATGTATCAATTTTGCTGCTTCTGCAGCTGTGTGCATTTGATTTTATTGTATGGAATTAATAAATCATATAAAAGCAGTCAAATATGTCAACATATTTGTAGTTATTGAGGCTAATTGATGCTATTCTGTATTTCTTAATGTGTTACCTATTGTTTGCAGGATCTTCTCCATCCTTCAGCTTGTTTGAAGTCTTTTGTTTTTTAAGTAGGGCCTTCATGAATGTTAATAATCTCATTCTTTGTATAATAAGTTAAGAAGCTTATTTGAGGTCCTGTTTTAATCATTAGTTTTGATCCCTTTATTTAAAGTTGAAAATTAAATTTTTTTAAAATCACATTGATATTCACTCGAGACAAAAATTATCTCTCTAAGGAATTAGTATCTTCCGTCTTTCAGTCAATATTGTGAAGGGGCTGGACTAATTTTCTGCATTTTTTTAATGATAAATGAAACACTTGGTTTTTGTGCAAACTTTTGCAGCTGTCAGGAGTTTTAACCCTTCCTTTCCAGAATTTCAAATTGGGGAGAATCGTATGGTCTGAAAACATGTGTAAGTCCATTAGACAGACCTGCTTCAAGCATTTTTTACTTTTGAATAAAGCATGCCCCTCAGATTCTTGATCTTAGGTACGTGCAATGGTCCTTTTTTATTCATTTCATGATCCATGCTGTAAAATCACATACAATAACCTAAAGGGTTGTAATAGTAACTGTCACAGTAACTGTAAATGTCATAGAGAAATGACATAGTCAAAATATAAAGGCTGTCAGGAAGCACCTTTACAAATTTTCTGATCTTCTAAATGTTTTCAGCTCACTTGTCCTCTTTATTGTCTCCACTATAAAAGACTAAGCTTTAAAAGAAAGTAGTAAAAAGACAGCATACTCTGCTAAATGTATTCCCAGGCTTGTAGCAGCTCACAAAGAAATAAAACCAGCCTTACCTACAGCTGGACCTGGCTTTCCATGTCCATCCTAGCCCAACTATGTCAGCAGGTGCGGTGCCTACCCGGCTGGAGGCAGGACCGGGTCATTCCCTGAGGACCTCCCAGCTGGAGATGCAGCCAGGGACTGTGTCAGGGAGAGCACAGGCTGGGCAGAGTGGGGCAAGCCCCATAAATTACAGAGCCTGCCTTGGCAGTAGCTCTAATTCCCAGCCCATCTACCCAAAGTGGGTCAAATGAGTCCCAAAGCAGCCCTGCCAGCGGACATTCCCAGCAGCAGTGTGCATAAGCCCTCACAACAGGGAGCTCGCCCGGCACAATGCAAACCTAAAAGCAGGCACTGCCCCTGCAGCCCAGCTCTTTCATGGGAAATCAACCCCAGAACATGAGCTGGAGGTTCTGCACCATGGTCTGAGCTCCCATTGCTGCACCACTGATATAGCAAAGTGCAATTATAAGCCCCCACTACTGTACATTACTTAAAAAAAAATAGGAAATAAAAGTGAGAGAGAAGTCAAAACCCATGGAATCTGCAACTTGCAAATGTTTGTAAGATTGCACTCTGTAGGCTCATCTCAAAGTTGGAGAGATCTGAATCCTTCTCTCCTCCATTCTCCCTACATATCAAGGCTTGCTTTCCACCTCGGGATGTACCCTTCCCACAAGCTCTCCTCTGCTTCCACAAATCAGCTGCATGAGAATACAAAAATGGGAGAGCTGCCATCCTGTGCTTGGGGTATCTGAGTCCCTAGAATCGCAACAAAGCAGTGAGAGGCAGAGAGTGACAGAGGGTACGGGAAATAAGTATTCCAAATAGAAATTATTCTATCTAACTATGAGGCACCTGTTCTTTCACAGGATCAAGGCATACGTTTCTGTTCCCCTGCATTGCTGGACTTCTGTGAGTGTTGGCACAGAAATCTGGGCTAGAATTTTCACCTTCAAATTCGAGCTATTTCTGCTGAATCAGCAAAAAGCACAGATTGCAAACAAACAGTTCAGAGCAAAGAATCACAATTTCCTCTGTCAGATTAAAAAACTTCCAGTCAGACATCCTAAAAAGCATTTTCTGTGGATTTCATGAACACGTTCATAAGGGAGGATGAATTTTCACCAGACTGAAAAGGGATACATTTAAGGCAAACATAAAAAGCTTTGCTGCTCCAGTATTATACAGCAACCTGAAGGAATTTATCATGTCACTGGGCTAGAGAGCATTGCTTCTCTTGAAGCGTTTCCACAGACAGCCCCAGGAAATCAAGCTGTGATGCACATCTGGATAGCTCTGTACACAAATTGCATCACATTTAGAGATGAGAAGTTGGCAAGAAAAAAGCAGTAGTCCATGCACTTTTACTCATTTCTGCAAATTCTCAGTTTGACAAGAACCACAAGTAGACTGAACAGCTCAAGTCAGGTAAGAGTTTTTGTCAACAAGTGGGTTTTGTTTTTCAGACCATCCAGACATGAAATCTTGCCAGAAGAAAACATCTGAAGGACAATTAACTAATATTTTACCATCTCAAAAAAGATGTCAATCATGAATCCTCAGAAAGCATAGAAGGAAACATGAAACACTAGTAGCACTGCATGATCCACTGTTTGCACTAAAATAACAGGTGTGGAAGATTAATACATTCAGAGAAGTCAGAACAGCTTAAAAAAATCATCAGGCTGGAAGTATTTAAGCAGCTGAAAGAGTTATTCATACAAATTAGATGTTGCTTTACTGTTTATCCCTAAAGGAAAAAAGGTTTCATAACTTCATGGGAGAAGCTGTGTAACTCCAAGGTTGTAACACACATCTTTTTTAGCCCATTTTGCAAGAACAGTTCTAATTGATAGCAGGATGGGACTCTAGCTGACTTTATGGGAGACTGATTTAAGCACTGTAGGTTATATGATGGTGCAGTTAGATAAGGATGCTCCTTGCAGAAAGCCGAAGTTCACAGAGTTCTAGGATCCCTTCAAGTCAAAATTAGTTTAAAAAGTTAGGTAAAATCTGTTTGTTAAGATATAAACATTTTTTTTCCACCAAAACACATGAAGATCGTACAGTTAGAAGCTGTCTTCTTGTTTGTGACATCTTTTTTCTGGGCTTTTCAGGGCTGGAAAGACAAAAAGTCATTTATTCTTGGCTACCTTTCTGGGGCTATACACACATGCTGCCTGTTTGGCTGCCTGCTTGCTTTGTGCTTCTTTCCACCCACAAGTTGACGGAGATCTTCAACCAAATCAACGCCCCATTTCCTCATTTTGCAACCAATTTCCAGTGAAAACCCTCTAGCCATATGGCCTAGCTTCCAATCCAGCCTTCCTATATTGTGTTGCACCTTAGGCGGTGGCTCAGCTTGTTTCAGTTACCACGAAACAAATGAGGCTTTAATTTCTCTTTCATTTTGTTTGAGAGAAAGACAATCAGCATGCCCTTCCACTCCAGTGTGGTCTGTGATTGTCCAGACTTCACACTTGGGAACAGACACCAGTCCTGCCCAACAACACAACATGCCTCTTCCATATTCCGGTCAACCAGACCAAGGACAGATGTTTCTCTGGTTTTACTGCACTTATGGTCTGGACTGATGAGCCATTATAGGGCAGAATGGCCAATGTGCAATACTGCCATCTCCTTCATCTTGGCATAGCTTCCTGATTGGAAACTGTCTAATTGGTTTTAATTTGAAACATGGGAGTGTACATGTTCCATCCCAAACTTTGAATGGAAATATTCTCATTTCAGAGAAAAGAATACACCGACTTTGCATCAGTAATTGGGAGATGCATGTGGATTTATTTAATTTTTCAGATGAACACAGCCATAAATATGACGGCAATGGATGAAAAAATGTTCTTTATTTTACAAGTATAATATGATTTTAATATGCTGGTATGTTGTTAATGATGCGTAACATATTTTCTTTCATCAAAGTCAGAAAATGGAATTTCAGTGGAGTACTCTGCTGTTTTCTCATTGAGAAGCAGGCAGAGTGCTGCTCTGTGGGGTATCTGAATTAGTCTCAGAATCACAGAGCAGCTGAGGCAGTGACCTCTGGAGGTCATTTCGTCTGATCCCCACTGCTCAAGCAGAGCCACCTACAGCAGGTTGCCTAGGGCCATGTCCAGATGGCTTTTAAATATCTCCAAGGCAGGAGACTCCACAACCTCTCTGGGCAACCTGTGCCAGCATTTGATTGCCATCACTGTAAAAAGTCGGGGGTTTGTGTTCACATGGAATTTCTTGTGTTTTAATTTGTGCCCATTGCCTCTTGTCCTGGCACTGGTTACCACTGAAAGGAGCCTGGTTCCATCTTTGTTCCCTGCCATCAGCTATTGATGCACATTGATAAAATCCCGCTGAACCTTCTCTTCTCCAGGTTGTATTGTCCCAGCTCTTTCAGCCTCTCCTCATACCTCAGAAGCTCATGTAACCTTTCTCCACTAAGTTCATATCTCTCCCGTACTGGGCAGCCCAGAACCGGACCCAGCACTCCAGCCGTGGCCTCACCAGTGCTGAGCAGAGGGGAAGGATTGCCTCTCTTGACTTGCTGGCAACACTCTTCCAACTGCAGCCCAGGATCCCATCGGCCTTCTTTGCTGCAAGGACACGTTCCTGGCTGACAGTCATCTGCTTGTACCTCAGCACTTCCAGGTCATTCTCTGCAGAGCTGATTGACAGCAGATCAACCGCCAGCCTGTACTGGTGCCTGGGGTTGTTAGTCTCCAGCTGTGGGACTTTGCATTTCTCTTCATCGAACTACAAGAGATTCTTATCCGCCCATTTCTTCAGTCTATTGAGGTCGCTCTGGATGGCAGCACAACCTTCTGGTGTAATCATCACTCCTCACATTTTTGTCTCCCCTGCAAATTTGCTTAGGGTGCACTCTGCCCCATCATCCAAATCCTTAATGAAGATATATTGGCCCCAGCAATGAGACCTCGGGTACACCTTTAGTGACTTGCCTCCAGCTGGACCTTGTGCCATTGATCACAACCCGCTGGACTTAGTCATTCAGACAGGTTTCAGTCCACCTCACTGTCCACTTATCTAACCCATACATCCTCTATAAGGGTCTTATAGGAAACAATGTTAAATGCCTTATCAAAGTCAAGGTAAACAACATCCACCTCTCTCCCATCATCCACCAAGGCTGTCAGTCCACTGACTGACAAATAATGTATTTCTTGCTATTCTTTTTAGGAGTCAAACTATGCAGGCTGCAAAAGCAGCATTTCATATGGTGAGATCCCAATTCACAGTAATTTATTTAAAGTCTTTTCTGTACAATTTGATAGATATGCACTAGAGACTGTAATTATTCTGAAATTTATTGAAATTATTCACTAAACAAGGAGACAATCAATAAATAAGGAAACCCCTGGTGACATGGCAACAGCTCTGTCATTTGCCTTTTTTTTAACAAAAAAATGACATTTTCTTATCAACACTGAAAAATTGCTCTTGTGACATGGGGAAGGAATGATACTAAAGTAAATTCCTTTCACTGAATGAAAATACAGTGTAGGATGAAATTAAAATACTAGATGGCATCATGTGAACATGTAATTACAGTCCTAGTTAGCTATAAACGACCAGTTAGATCATTTGGTCAAGCCCCCTGTCAATGCTAAATGGAATTCTACATGCATTTTGTATTGCACTTTCAGTAAATATGATAAACATATTTTTAAATAAAAGTAATTCTGCAGTGTCTCAGTAGTCTAGGGGAAAATAGAGAGAAGTATCATATCAAACTACTCAGTGTTGAAACTTCAGGTTAGTTTCATTTCAGGTTTACAAGAAAAGCTGTCAAGATTCAAAGAATGCCTCACTGTACAAAGAAATCAATGATAAAGTGCATATTGATTTCAATAAATCTGTTTCTGTCCTGAAACCACATATTTGCTGGAGCAGGGATGCTGCCTCTCTGTCTTTTTATCTTTTAAACATCATGTGCACTGATGGTAGTATAAAAATAAAGCTGTGGACAGCTCTAATCTCAGATTGTAATAGCATCTAATTTGAATCAAATCCTCGGGGACTGGCAAGTTATAACAAACACTTCCCTAGTTCCTCTAACAAACCCCATCGATTTAAAACAACCAGGCATGGGCAAAGCTGCTCCCATGGTGTAGAGTTTCATTTATTGGAAACGGAGCTTTTAAACAAGTGCTCTTGGATTTTGCTGTAAGCAGGCAAGTTGTCAGATCAGAAAACTTTTCAGGAACTGATTTGCACAGCACAGGAGTGAGGATCCATGCCATGGTGGAAGGTCTGCAGGATGCCCATGGAGGGCAGAGGATGCCAGGAGCCAACATTGCCAGCCAGTGTCGCCTCACAGGAAATGCCATCTGCATAGTATATTACTATAGTATTTATTACTCCTTTTATAGGAACCCAAATTTAACTGTAAATCTGCTCCTCTGGCATCATCCTGAGAGCATGGAGCTCGAGCAGGGCTGGACAACTTGGAGTTTGGAGAGCAGCGATCGCCAGGCACTCCTCTCCCACCACTTGGTCTCCCAGCAGAGTGTTAATAAGCACTGACAGATGGAGCATTATTAATTAGGTCCATTTAAAATAAAAAAAAAACCACCACTGCCACAAATAATGCAGAGGGCCCATAAAAGTTTGGATATATGAGGCTAGCCCACACTAGGAAGTACTGATATGTGTGGAAATAATGATGCGCTCTGGTGTAAATGGCTCTTTAGAGTGATGCTGTAAATATTTCCCCTCATTCATCACCCCGTGCTCACAGGCTCTGCACTCTCCCCAGCTGGCCCCCCACAGCTCCTGTGTTCACATCGTGGTCAGAGACGAATGTCCTCTCTGTCGCAAGGTTTCAACTTTATATCACCTATTACCACAAGTTGTCATGCCAGGTTACCGTAAATCAGATTAACATTCTTTTAATGCAGCCTCTGTGAGGGTTTCTTAGCAGGGGAATTTCAGAGAGGGCTGCTTAGGATGGTAATTTTAGTAAGAAGAGACTCCTATACAGTTTGCTAAAAAGCACTAACCACAATATAAGCAAAAAAAAGCCTCAGAGCTGTTACAGCCTATTAAGTAAATACATACCAAACATATGTAAGACACCTCCCAAAATACGGCTTTGGAAATATGAGCATAAAGTACCGGAGGAGGGTCAGCATGATTTATTTCTGTTTTACCTGCCCCAGAACACTCTCATTTCCTGATGAACACAATGACTTGGCACAACTTGAAGCCCAGCAAGTCAGATTTCTCTCAGCAGACATCCTGATCACTCCAATGGATATTTTAGGAATTCGCCATTAGTTCCTTTAATTAATGCCTCCCTGATAGGGACTGGCGCGGCCTTTTCCCACAACAGCGGAACAAAATATGCTTCAGCCATTTTGTTCAATAAAGCTTGCTTCTGAATTGCCTGAAGCCAGTTTCCCCTATAGCCCCAGGTACCTGCTGCCATCCATAGCAGAGCACCAGCTGTCCCACCAGCACTCATTTGATAGCACTTTTTCTACGTGCTTTGTTTCTCCCCAGAGAAACCAGGGGTAAAAAAAGCCTCCTACCATGGGATGCACCATCAGTATTTTCCACAATAACTGGTGGAAATCTGTGCAGCATGACCAAAGCCACTTTGCTGCTCACAGCTTCACTCCGTGCCTCACAGCCCCACTCCTGGTGGGAAGCCCAGACTCGCTGTCCGCAGACGGAGCTGTGTTCCCGCTATGACAATGCCAGCTCTCAGCTGGTGGACACCTGATGATGCATCAGCTAGGGCCAGGTCCCAGCAACCTCACCTCGTCCCATGTATCCTGCCATAGACCTGCGACTTTAGTTTCTATGAATGCTTTACCAAATTGCAGAAAAATCAAGTCAGGCTATTTAACAAAATTTTGCCTCTGGGTCTATGAGCCTATCATGTCTTGCATATCAATTTGCAAAGCTATAAATGTCAATAACTGTACATAGGTCCCCAGTTAAAAAAAATAAAATTAAAAAGATGCAAGCAATCAGGAAATTTGCTTGCTACACAACTCCCTTCTTGCTGAGCTGACTTTAGCATAACATTTCACAGAAAATTATCTTTCACACTGAACAAAAATTTCCTCACTGGAACTTCAACCTTTGCCACTGGCGGCCGGAACCCCACACCCCCCTCACAAGGAGATCTCCCCCACGAGTATCCTTTGAACTCTTAAGGCTACGTGTGGCAGATTTCAGCAATAATTTGCACTGCGGGCAAACTTCAGGCAGAGGTGCCAGCAGGCGCTGCTGGCTGAGTGCCAAGGGACGCCGCAGCTTTTCCACCGCAGCTTTGCACCATTTTGGAGGGAGCCCGTCTGCCCCTGCCGCTCCTGTCCGCTCCAGGAAAGAAAACGGCCTTCCACGACGCGGGGCAAAAGGATTTGCTGGGCGTTAAGCGCCAGCTCTGCGCAGCCATCAGGCTTTCTAAATGCAGCGCTTCTGGCTGCCTCCCACAAGGGATAAGTCAGCCTCGTCATGACTTACAGACCTTGGCAGGGTCAGGTATAATCTTGGCCTGCCCCTGCCGCTCCTGTCCGCTCCAGGAAAGAAAACGGCCTTCCACGACGCGGGGCAAAAGGATTTGCTGGGCGTTAAGCGCCAGCTCTGCGCAGCCATCAGGCTTTCTAAATGCAGCGCTTCTGGCTGCCTCCCACAAGGGATAAGTCAGCCTCGTCATGACTTACAGACCTTGGCAGGGTCAGGTATAATCTTGGCGTTAACGATGGAGGCACAGCACCTGGAGCGGCCAGCCTGGGAATACTCTTCCTGTCGTCTGGTGGGACATGTCACAAGCATTTTGCCCAAAACAAGTCAGCCCTGAGCGGTCCTCGGTGGGCTTTTCTCCAGGAAAAGTCTTACTTCTGTGTGGGTATCCCCATCTCCTCCAAATGTGGCTGAGTGTTACACACGCAGTGACAGGTGTGTTCATAGAGCTCTGACTTCACTTCTCCAGAAGTCCAGGGGGGTTGCTTCCAAATCCAAGGAGGGATACCCACTGCCAGGGAACTGTCTTTTCACATCCCCACCAGTGCACCTGTGTCCTCATTTCTGTCCCACACGACCTATACACGGCCCTTCTCTGTGTCTGGAGTGCACTTGCACGAAGGGCTACCTACAATTTAAACAAAAAAAAGCAGGAAATTCCTACGGGCTGTTGAGGGAACGAGACCAAAAGGGTGGGGTGCTGGGTTTTTTTGGCGGGC
>NW_009732642.1:0-225 GCF_000703405.1 Apaloderma vittatum | reverse complement strand
CCGCCTGGGCGTCCGCTGCCGCCTCAGGGCAACATGGACGGGGTGCAACTAGTTCGGACCAGGCCGCAGTGCCCGCATCGGAGCCTTCAGCGCCGGCTACTGCACCGCGCTCCTCGTATGCCCAAGGGCACGAAGTAACGTCACGGAACCGTCTGTTTTTCCCAGAAAAGAAAAGGGAGGGAGACGGTGGGGAGGTGGCAAGAGGAGCTGATGCCCCGCACCGCC
>NW_009732641.1:21201-31914 GCF_000703405.1 Apaloderma vittatum | reverse complement strand
AAGACTGTGGAATAAATTGTCCAGAGAAGTTCTGGATTCCTCCTTCCTGGAAATGTTCAAGGCCAGGTTGGACAGAGCCTTGAGTGGCCTGATCTAGGTGAGAGGCGTCCCTGCCCATGACAGGGAGGTTAGACTAGATGATCTCTAAGGTCCATTCCAGCCTAGGCCATTCTATCATTTTGTGATTCTATGATGTGTAAAGAAACAGTGTATGTTGGTTATCAATTAAATGACTTACAGGAAGTGGAAATCTGAGATCAATAACAAAATTGTTGATTTTATACTGCAAGCATAAAATGCAGAGTACTGTACTCCATTTCAACTCTCCTATTTTCCTCCAGAAGTACAAGTTTAACTGGCTGCATGCAAGGAAAGAGAACTGCCTACAGCCTGGTGAGGAAGAAGCCAGCAACACTGCCTTTTTCCACAAATTTCTGTGGGCTTTGATTGACAACAGCTAGACTCTGACCTAGGAGGGCAACTAAAAAAACACAGGAAGTCAGTAGCGCTGATATTCTCTCTATATATGATTTCTGAATAACAAAGAATTGAACCAAGAGTACTGAGAAAATCTTTAGCTCTTTATGTATAGCTTTTTTTTTTAAGGGAGCTTGCTATTAAGAAAACCTAAATCCCCAAAACAGCAACAAAAAACAACCTTTAGTAATGTAAGTATTCCTTTACTTCAAGGACAAAACTATAGTTGGTGTGTTTCAAGTTAAAAGATGTGTGGCATTTTCTTCGTTCAGACTTAAAGAATGTGCACACTTTTCACCAGCGTTACAAACAAATCTATTTGGAAGGCAAAAATTCCCCAAACCATGCCCCACTAATTAATGCAAAGGTGAGCAGAAAGCAAAGGAACATAAAAGGATACATGAAGTGCGAATGGAAATGGAAGAAGAAGATGCAAAAGGCAGTTCATTTAAAGATTTTGTGTTTATGCCAGGGCCCTGGGGGCTGGTAGATACCAATAGGCCTGGGCTCTCCTGCCTGATGCTGCTTCTGCCTCTCTATCTTCCCACACCTCAGAAAAGGCTGTGACTGCAGAAGTAACTTTGAGGGCCTGAAAGATCCCAGGAAAAATTTGAGAAGGAAGAATTGTTAAGACAAATTTTATAACTATGTTGTAACACTGTTAGTAACATGCCACTTGTACTAGTCACGGGCAAAATAAAGAAGTGGGGACTCGCCGTAAACATATGGAAGGGACATAGCAATAATAATAATAATTGTTAAAAAATGAATAAAAGATCCGAAGTAGTAGTGTGAGTAATAGCAGAATGGTAAGGAGGCAGTGCAAGCCTGTCACAATAGACAGTTTCAGTCACGGAGAGAGGGTTGCCATGGATTTCAATAGGGAGCAGACTTTCAAAGTTGCCTGCAGTCACCTTAAAATCGAAAAAGTTCCCAGATGAGAGCTCTCTCAAGATCATCTCCAGAAAGAAACGCCTGCTTCGGTTATAGTGGTGGCAGAGGAAACAAAGAGCACAGTGCAGCTGTTATAAGAAACAGAAAATGCAGAAAATTGACAGGTAATGCTGTATTCCTAAGTAAATAATTTTATTATTTTTACTTTTTCTAAACATAAATTACAAATGTTTAATTGTTTTCTAGTCCTTATATTTTTATTAGCTCTTCAAACTACCACCCCCTGAACCCCTGTCCTGAACCCAATGGAATAGAAAAGAAAAAAAAAAGAGCTCAAAAAAAGTCTGGGCCAAACCCCAATGTTCCCTACCAAAGATCCCAAAATCTTTGCTTTTGAATTCTTAGGCTCTTACAGAAATCCTATTAGAACAAGAATGTACATATATTCCCAAAGCAATAATTGCATTATTTCATAGGTAATCTATTACATTACTCTAAGGCTTTCATTGATCTCCTGTGAAGTGAGTGACCAGTAAACTCCAAATACTTAAAAGGTCTAGTTAAGAAACACAGACTCAGAAAACAACCTTGCTTGCCCAGTCCTGGCCAGTATAATCATTGCATTAAAGAATCTGATTTATGCTAAGTGACGTCTGGCTCTTGCGTGTTCGTCTTATGTGTTAAGCATTGAGCCAGAGAATTAAATATATTAAGGTGATTCACAATCAATAAAAATCGACATTCCCTAAACATGTACAAAAACACTGAAGTTAGAGCTGTAGGGAATCAGATAACAGCTGGCCTTAGGTATTAAATCTTAAGTTCAGTTCTGACGTTAATACCAGCAAAATGCAGAATTACCCCTCATATGCTATTCTAATATTATCAGAGAGTAACAAAAATCAGTTTTCACTCAAGACCAGTGTGCATAACTTGTATTTTTGGTATACTGCACCTGTATTAAGGAGCTATTCTAACATTCACTGTATTACGTAAGAAGTTTAATCAAAGAACAGCGGGCTCTAATGTCTGCTCAGCAAAGCATTTTGACTCCCATGGCTAAATAGATTTGTAAGGTGCAGTAGAAGTTAATGCACGAAGTGATCCTTCCAAAGAGTTTATGTGTCAGTGTATTGTAAGCTGTAAATTGCTTTTGGAGATGAAAGACATTCTTTTCTGTTATTAACTATAACATAATGACACTTACTGATTCTGAAATAGTTTCAAAGCTGAGACAGGAATATGCTCACCTCAGCACTCCTGAAAGAGTACAACACTGAAATATTCACCTTTCTATCTCAGAAGAGGAATATGAGGATGCAACAACAATAAAACCCTTGCCATAATAACTGTACCATAACAAATTTGGTCTTCTGAATTTTTCATCGTTGTTTTTACATAGGTGCAGCATTCATGAAGACTCTTCGTCTAAAATGCCAGAAAAATGGTGATAAAGGTACCAAGAAACACCAGAAAACCAAAACTTTCCACAGACAATACCAAGAAACCGTGGAATTCAACCTACATGTATAAATCTTGCATGAGCTAGAAGAGGAAATTTTAAATGCTGTTTAGTAGTCTTCTAAGTCTTGAACTGTCCTGCTAATTTTCATGGGATTATCTGTTAATAAAGGTACTAGTTAAAGCAAGTAAGACCATCTCTAAACCTGTGCACTTAGGTGAGTACTGCAATTTTTACCACAAAAACTCCTGTCACTATCAAGAAATATACTATCAACTAATAGTAAGTTGCCTAAAGCATGAAAACAGGAGTTTCATATATTCGTTGCATAACATCAGTCAGCAATTTTGCATCATTAGCTCGTGAATGCAAAAGTTATATCAGTGTTCATCATATTCATATCAGGCACATCGTGATGAGGTTATCCATGCGATGGACTCCAGTGGTTCCCCAGTGGTGAAAGGGAGTGGTACAAGCTGATTCAAACTCTGCTTGAAAGCCACTGAAACTTAAGATGAAAAATAAGCAAAGAAATACAGCCCTAAGAGCAAAAAAATAAATCAGCCTCCTATATCAAGGAAATGTTTGCCAATTTTGGTGTTTGCCAAACAGAAGCTTTATATATTCTAACAACAAACAATAGAAATTTGGATCCAGTCTAACAAAAGCCTATGTTTGTTGATGTCAGGAACAAACTCAAATTCTCTGGGTAATTCTACCCATTCTAGTTTTTTGGCTAATTTCTCAGAATTTGTGCAAATCAAAACAGGAGTTGTGTGTGTGCATGTATGTGTGTGGATGGGTGTATAAAATGTATCAGTTCCACCCTCTTCTGAATATCCCCTAGTAGTTAATTAAATAATGTAAAATTTCCTGTGGATATATTGAGAAGATCCCAAGTGATTTAGGAGCTAACTAATTACTTTCATTTGAGATCATGCTTCTGACTCGAAATGTGTACTGTAAAATCCCATCTAGCATTCTTATGTTTCAGTTTTTTTTCAGAAGTCATCATGGTTTTATTTGCTGATTTCTTTTTTTCTTTTTTTTTTTAATATAAAATGTAATTTACTACATTGGCAAATGTCCATTTTTTCCCCAGAAGATGGCTCTGAAGGCTATATTGCAAGGTGGACGTTTTTCTGTACTGCAGTGTAAAATCTTTTCATGTGTGATATATTGCAGGCAGCTGAGCCAGAGGAATTTGCAGCCAATATGCAAATATTTCCTAGGGTATAGTTCTTTATTTTGCCCTAGTAGCCTTTCTGAAAAAAAACACAGTCTGTGAATCTTTGCATAACTCCGGAGTAACCTCTGTGGCAAAGGGAGCTCTGCTCTCCCCAGAGTCACTTGGCTTTCTACCACGTTACAGTGGTGGAAGGAAGGGTTCTCTCTCCCAAGTCAGTGCTAATCCTTAAAAATACTCTAAAGCCTCAGATTAATCTTGATGAGAGAAGGGATAAGTTCCATCCAGAATGAGATTCTTTGTTAAATTAAAATCTTTTTGTACCTCTCATCCATAACCAATTAACAAAACACAAATCCTATTACTTGCCTAAGCAAAAGTGACAATACGAAGGAAAGAAACTTAATTTACTTTGGAAAAACTGAATTTTCTCTCACCTTCGACTCATGCCCAAGAAGACTAAAATATGATCTCATGCTGTGATTTTCTCAAAATTAATTGCTCCAAGAAAAGAGCTGGCACCGAGCAAGCTGAACCACAATACTAGGTCAGAAAATACACAAGTTAAAGTAAACCAGCAAGAGTTAACTCACTGTTTCCAAAGGTTTGCCTCAAATTTGTTGATTTCTTAACGGGTCTGGGGTTTTCATTTTAATTTCCTGCTCATTTTAATTTTCCTCAGCACAATGGCAATGCTAGGATTTACTACCATTATAGAATTGTTTTGAAAGAAACTGTGTGATGACTTCATTTATTAAAACCACTGCAGCTTTGATTTGTGTTGTAGAAGTCAGGGTGGTAATAGTTTGCATTACAAACAGAGTAGCATGAAATTCCTTGAATATGAATTTGTACCTCATTGCACTGCAATCATCATAATAAAAAAAATTAAAATTACCATTTTTCATCTAGGCTACTGATTAGACCATTCTCCAGGCAAATTAATATCACGCTCTTTGTATTTGAGGAAGGAGCTCTTAGAATGTTTCACAGACAAATTCACCAACAAGTTCAAACTCTAAACTCTGTTGTCTGTAAGTCACACGATAAATGGACTGTTCGTTGTACGAGAAGTTTCAGCAGACCAACACAGAACCAAATACACCTTCAGAGACTGATGTTTTAAGAAGAATATTTTGGGGTTTATTTCCTACCTAAACATGATTTTGACTATTTTTGCTCTAAAAATATTGGCTTTCTCTTGCAAATCCAGTTAGGTGCTTAATCTTTTCATTTAATTACCAAAACATGAAGAAGTCTGGAAGAGAAATGGAAAGATTTGGAATTGCACTGTTCTCATAAAACTGGACAGAGTAATAAAAATAGCAGTACTGAATAGTTTTATAGACTTGTTTTCAATGTTGCAAAAGGAAAACATACTTTTATGATAGTGGCAAACTGCAAGTGATAAGATACGAAAGAGAAAAGTAGATCGTAAGTTCTTAGTAAATATTTAAAATGGGTTCTGCCACCTAGAATTTGACTCAGAAGATAGCCATTTCAAGGAGCTGCATTTTAAAGCAGCAGCCACAAGAAGTTATGTTTGTGGGGCATCCACATCACAGACTGCGATAAAGGGGTCAGAATTCCAAGGTAGTTCCAGCCACAAGTGTATGCCCAGAAAACGTGTGCTGGGCAGTACTGCTCAGAGATGCTGCGTGGGGACTGTGACACAGCAAAGCTACGTCCACGTTGTGCTGGGCTTGAGGTGGCAAGTCCTGCCTCTGAGCAAGACCAAGCAGCACCAACACAGAATTGCTTTGCTGTGATTACCAGTGTCCTACAGCAACATCACGTTTAATGCTTCACCCTTTTACTTCAATGACCTGAGTTAGGCAGGCATTTTTCAAGACTCTCACTAGAGAGAGTTCATCTCTTTTTAAACTGAGCTATCTCAAATTAATAAAGCACTTCAAAAAGTTCTATGACAATGGACTGGCTGTAGTGTGTTCAGAGAGGCTACTGGGTCACAGCAGGCACAAAAAGTGTATTTGTAACCAGTGGAACCTTCAAACTTGAAGTGTGAGTATGCCCAAGTGTCTCTCATTCTTCCTTTCCTCCTAAAGATGCCTTACAAGTCCAGAGAAGAGCTGTAATACATTTAACTGAGCCTAATGCTGACAATAAGCAGATAGCATCAGGGAAAGCACTCTCCTTTTCTGGAGCTGTGAAAACAGTTCGATAGAAACAACCTGTTGATATTCTGTAAACCTTCACGTCAGGACTATTGCATGCAAGCACCTGAAGCAATTTTTCACTTTAGAGAGGTAAAGAAAGTCTGTCTTCGTCCTTCCTTCCTGCTAAACTCCTCTTCTAATTTTCTGTATTGTAAACCTACCTTCTTTTCAGAAAAGCCGAAGGAAAAGAGATCCGTTTGGGGCACATGACTTTCACCTAAGTATCTACCTTCACCTATTTCAGTTCGTATGGTACATTCTTGACTTGCTCTGGTAATTGCAAGTTTTCACACACAAGTGTTTGCTAGACAAGTTCGTCTTATACTCAGGCAAGTTTGTTTTCAAAACGCCCACACATTTTTACCAGACAATAATTCCCTAAGGTTGCACTAATCACCTCCTCTTTGCAGCCTGCACCGTTACATGAGCCAACTGAGCAATTCTTTCTTTTGCATCATGCTTTCATAGGCAAGAAAGAAGTCAGTGCATTAAATTTAATGAAACTAATTTTTGCTTGCTTGTTTTTCCATACACATTTACATGAGCAGATAAACAAATGATCACAAATATAACTTTTGTGCTCACATATGTATAAATAGCCAGCTGGATGGATTAGAACCAAGCTGTTTCCCAGGGCAATCAGTAAAACGGATCATTTCTTCAACACAGAGCTGCAGGGGGTGCGACAGAGGAAAGGGCTGAAACATGTTGATACTGGCTTTGGTGAGTTTTGGTGTCTGTTTTCCTTACACAAAAGAGAGAGGCAAAATAAACCACACTGTTATTTGTGGTAGGCATTTGGGGTGCAGAAAAAATTCATAAGGCCCAAATCCGTAAGAAATAAAAAAAAATCTTCAGGTTTATTTTGTTCTGTCTTATAAATATACGTAAGTCATATTCCATTTTATCATTTTAATTCACCTTTCTCCATCACTTCCTAGATATAGTGAGACTTCTAAGTAACTTTAAAAAGTTCTTGAATCAACAAAGAGATGATCCTTAGACTATTGCCAACAAAAAAAGAAAGACTAACTGAAGAACACTGAGTAAGAAAGAAAAGAGCAGATGCACAATAACTTTGAAACCTCACATTTGGAAGTAGTGACCGATGCCATGGTTTTAGTGAGCTTACTGAATTTTAGAAGTGCACACTGAAATGCTTTGAGGCAATCTGCTGCAGTTCATTAGAAACAGTTTCTTGCACTGAAACCATGCTGAAAAGCATATTGAGAGCATGTATTATCAAGAGGGGATAAGGCTGTGTGAGATAGTCACAGCAAAAGAGAACTTGAGTAGAAGCTTCTGAAATTTTGGTTGTTATATATTGTTAAGACTTCACCCTAGGCTTGTTGAAAATGTTTGTGAGCCTTTCAGATAAGCCTGACCTCAGTTCAGAATGAAAGTGAGCTAAAAGGTAAAAGCCAGACCTAAAACAAAGCAACAGAAAACAAACAAAAGGTATCTTTAGCCTGATTTTCTTGGGCACGGTTTCTTACATAATTGCATTGTCTGTTTCTCCTGTCCAAAAACTTTTTAGCACTTCTGGCTGTTTCAGCTCTACTTAAAGAGGAGTAAATATCTCAGGAGATGGTAAAGCTTTTGCATTGTGTGAGTATAGATGGAATCAGCCAATTTAACCCAGATGCTGAGGAGAGACTATTACTCTAGGTAAACCTAGAAATACCCCAACAACCTGAAAACCTCTTCAGAACTTATGTTTTGTAATTGGACTAATGTATGTCCAGTAAGACACAAAGCCCCACTGAAGTATGTTTAAGCTTTGCTATCAAGAGAATCATTTTGTTTGCCAGATAACAGCAAAACCTCTGTAGTTATACACCTGGTTTTGATAAACTGGCAAACATCCGTTGGGACCAGCAGGTTGATTGAGGGGGGTTATTGTTCAAGGTATAGTAAACACATCAAATCACACAAGCAGAGTGAAAAAATTCTGTTCCAAGCAAAGTTAAAAAAAAACACCCAAAACACCACCTTGACCATATAACCTTAAGATTTCCCACAGTTCACCAACTGTTTCAGCAAACTGTTTCTGCACGATGCCATGAGACTTGCACATCCCACCTTTGTCTAATTAAAACATGTATGAAGTCACAGGGAAGAAGAAAAGATGACTGCAGCTAATGTACTGGCAAGAAATGGAAAGAGGAAGAATGGGGTCACAAATGTGCCACTTTGGGCGAAGCAGTTGGGCTGAGATATGCAGAGGCAGATGTGCCACTGGGCCGGCAGATGTGAAACCATGGAGCTGGAGAGAGTGGTTACAGAACTGAGCAAGTGATCTCACTTCTCCACTGAGCCTCTAGAACAAATCTCCCGGTTTGTTTCAGTGGAAGTTGACTTTAAGTCATTCTCTGCAAGTATTTCAATTGCATTTTCATAGATATAGTGATAAATATAAAATATTCTGTTGCCCTACTCACTGCATTTTTTTTTCCTCTAACTTTGCCTAATCTCCATTTCAGTACTCGGAGTTCTCCAAGTTTAAATTTTTAGGATACACTTTTAGACAAAAAAAAAAGTTTCAGTCTTGAAATCCCTCATATTTTAGGTTCTAGATAGAGTTGTAAGTCAAATTCTACTGTGCAGCTCACTTCAATATTTCCCCTTTAGTCAATTTTGTTGAACTCAGATACTTAGCATGATGAACCACTGACTAATGGTTAAATCTGCAGTCTTCAGCTGTTAATTTCAGAAAAAAAAAATGCAGAAAATATAATGTCAAAATACAGAAAAAGATCCGGAATGAGCGCTTGTTCTGTTCATTACTTTCACAAGACTCCTACACAATAAATTCTTGGTATGTGTGAAGAAGTCATCTTTATCATATGTCATTCAGTAGCCTTTAAGAACTGCCTCATAATCAGTAACCGGAGAGACTGAAAACTAATGCCATCTATTTTAGCACAGCAACTGTCTAACAGCCTGATTTATGATGGGGATTAACAGAAACTGCCACGTTCAGGAGAATCAGAGAGGAACAGACCATCCTCACTAACCACAATTATAGCTGAAAATCAGTGACAGGGCACTATTCATCTCACCTCATAGGAATCCACCAGGAGGTAGGAAGATATCCTTACACTGCCAATCCCTGCAGCGTAGATAGTACAAAGAATGGCCACTGAAAACCAATTAAAAAAAAAAAAAAGGGCAAACAAAACTGAGGCTGATACCGAGGAAAGGCTGAGAGAAGTAGCAGGCACTTTCAATCTGCACTGTGAGAAAGTTGGTGACAATCACCAACACCTGAGACAATGCTTGGGGAGCTCCCAAGCATTCAGAATTTTGGTATTAACCTGATTGTTGTATTTTCAACAAGGATAACTTAGTCTTTGGGAATCTTATTTATTAGTAAAATGAAATTGTAGTGATTATTTAAACCAAGTAAAATTGAACAGGTTTGTGGGAACAAAGGAAAACGGAAAAGGAAAGGGGAATGTCATGAACCATGAACCTACGAACTTTGATAAATTTGAATGACTGTATTACTAAGTTGTCCTTTATATAAAAATATCACTTGTTTTCATATTTACAGAGATTTAGAGGGCCAGAAGATCAACACAGGCTGAGTAAGATTTGACTAGAGCGCTGTGGAACACAAAAGGCAGGATTTAAGTCGGTAATGGATTAACTAGACAAGAATATTTTTCTGCTCAGAAAAAGATTGAGATTTTTTTTCAACCTGCCAACTGACCTTTGATAATTCCTTCTGATGAATTGCATAAAAGTATTTCACTTAATCTCTGAAAAACAAGCCAGAGTCTCAATGCACCTTTTACTAAATAACTATCCAAAAAGAAGTGAACTGAATAAGAGTGCTGTCCTGGGCCCTGCTCTTATAAACCCTTATGCTGATTATTCATTAACTCAGTCAATTTTCTTTTCCCTGAGACTGTGAAGGAGTGTAAGTCACTATGAATAATTCCTAAAGGTAAACCTTTGTCCCTGCAAAAAGTAAACTTGATAGTCATATATAAGTGGATGCGTCCCAAAGGCCCTATACCTCTGATATGGAAAAAAAAAATAATCATGGTTAAAATAAAATATCTTCAAATCAGGTTGCCTGGAGTTATGCATGATAATAGGGGAAGCCTTGTCCTGAAGTTGTTAAAGCTGATCTGGTCTCTTAAGTTCACCAGCCAGCCCTGCCCTGTGTAATCCATAGTCTACACTTACAACGTCTGTGGGTTTTGGTATGCATAAGGTCTCACTCCTTCTGCTTCTCTTATCCTCTTCTTTTCAGCTACTACTTCCATAAAAAATTGCACTACTTGGAAGTCCCCTAAGAGCCTTGCTATTGTACCAGTCCATAGTCTCAGGTCTAGTATTACATGCTGTAAAAAAGAATACAAGTAGGTGTTTTTGTGCTGGGGTATCAAATAGTATGTGTTGTCAGACTATGCACAATATTTCCAGAGAAGACAAGTAATACACAGAAAACAGCACTGGTGGTCATGCTTGGGACAGAAGCAGTAATGTTCTGCGTAACAGTGGAG
>NW_009732641.1:0-21170 GCF_000703405.1 Apaloderma vittatum | reverse complement strand
CAGGAATGCTATGTTCAGCCCTTACTCTTAGACTGAGGAGTTCAAATCCATGCCACTTGGCAGGAAAAAGCTTCATAATCAGGAAGACAAGAGCTTTCTCCCGCTCTGTGGCTGAAGGAAAGGAATCCAAGATCAACCCATCACAACAGGGCAGAACAGATGCATACGGGCATGTGTTACATTAGGAGGCATTTGTAACTGCAATGCTGGTTGAAAGAGAAGACATTTTCTTACAAAGTGGAGGGAAGTGTATGCATGGGCAGGAAGTGTGAAGAAGGGGAAAAAAATTAAGGAATATGATTGAACTGGGGTAGCTCTGACAGCACGTGTACGAGCAAGATGAGCATAGATGCAAGCAACAGCACTCTGATCTCCCTAATTCGTCTCAAAACCTCTACTTTTTGCTATCACAGAGCAGAAAAACTCAATTTCAGGAAACTTCAGTCAAGAATAGATTAGGTATTAAAGAAGAAAAATACAAATTCTTAATTTGCAAGGAGATTAAAAACAAAGGCAGATGTTATCAAAAGAATATTGACATCTTTGTTGGAACAAATTGAATCAAGAGAAAGGCATTGAAGCAGTATTAGCTCATTCTTACAGAGTTGTGTAGCCCATTCTTACAGAGTTGTTAATGCTGGATTTTTCTTAGCTGAACACAATTCACTCCAAAGTAAATGGAGTATTTTATTAACTGGGTTATATCTTTGCTAGTTTTTAAAAAAATACATCTTTCAGAGATTATTTTTCTTTGATTTTTACCTTTCAAAGAATCTAAAGCCAGAGTGTTGACAGGCAAGGTATGTCCTGGCGTGTAAGTTGGATGTAAACAAAAAAGTCATCAAATTTATCTAGCTTTGAAATACATGCTGTATAATATTTGAAATGAAATCCATTATTGATTCAAAGACAGAGATTATTACATTCCCTGATTGTTCCAAGCATTACAAAGTACACAAGGCAATCATGTGTAATTGGTATAAAATGAACATCCTGAACTGCCTGAAGCCTAAACTGAGAAAATGGAGAACAAGACCACAGACCTATAAAATGCTAATGTTTTCTTGAATAGAACACTGAATTTATATTGTTTGCTTCAGTTTTAATTCCAAAACTTATTAAAGCTTTCTCTCCTGCCGGCTGACACATGCTATTGTCCCAGCTCCTAATATGTGCAGCATGACTTCATGTTTTCTTTTAAAATTTAATCTTATATTTATATAGGATTAAATATATCCAGTATTTGTGTGTTTTACCTAGATGTTAATACTAACATGATAAGGATGGAGCATAGAAATAATCCATAAATTTACAATCACCTGTACTGAAGAGAAACATATTATTTTGCTGTCAGCAATGGGACTTCATCTTTACTTCAAAGCACCATTTTCCTGCCACTGTTATTTTTTCCTACAAGAAGAACGTGCAATTTTTACTAGTAATGTGATCCAGTAAGAGAAATACTAGAAAAACTCTATTCAGCAATTGTTTCTCCCATTACAGTTTAAATGCTGGTGGTTGTTCCATCTAAAGTTTGAAAGTAGTCTTTTCACCATTTTTCTTGTTTACTATTTCGCCAGATGAATGTATAAAACAATTCTCACACAAATAAGCCAGGACAGTGGCCAGACATAGAGGAAAAGGAAATAGGATATAAGGACACAGGTCACAGAATCATAGAATGTTCAGGGTTGGAAGGGACCTCAAAAGATCATCTAGTCCAGCCCCCCTGCCAGAGCAGGGTCACCTACAGTAGGTCACACAGGAATGCGTCCAGGCGGGGTTTGAGTGTCTCCAGGGAAGAAGACTCCACAACCTCCCTGGGCAGCCTGTGCCAGTGCTCTGTCACCCTCACAGGGAAAAAGTTTTTCCTAATGTTTTTGTGGAACCTCCTATGTTCCAGCTTGTACCCATTGCCCCTTGTCCTGTCATTGGACATCACTGAAAAGAGCCTGGGACCGTCCTCCTGACATTCGCCATTTACATGTTTATAAACATTTATGAGGTCACCCCTCAGCCTCCTCTTCAAGCTAAAGAGACCCAGCTCCTTCAGCCTTTCCTCATCAGGGAGATGTTCCACTCCCTTCATCATCTCTGTGGCTCTGCGCTGGACTTTCTCAAGCAGTTCCCTGTCTCTCTTGAGCTGAGGGGCCCAGAGCTGGACACAATATTCCAGATGTGGCCTCACCAGGGCAGAGTAGAGGGGCAGGAGGACCTCTCTCGACCTACTAGCCACCCACCATCTAACACACCCCAGGATGCCATTGGCCTTCTTGGCCACGAGGGCACATTGCTGGCTCATGGTCATCCTGCTGTTCACTAGAGCCCCCAGGTCCCTTTCTCCTACACTGCTCTCCAGCAAGTCGGTCCCCAATTTATACTGGCACATGGGGTTCCAAACATTTTTCAGCTGGTGTAATTAAGTGATGACAGCTTTAGGGTCTGTGTGACTCTCAGTCAGTCCTAATCTGACTAGGAAAGCAGTCTTTCCTGTTTAATGCATTTTCTGGAATATCAGAAAGAAAACTCAATGCTATATTGTGTCCAAATTGGAAACTCTTTCAAACTGTTTCTTCATAGTTGTTTTAGATGTCATTCATGTCATTCACCATGAGCATACTGTGAGAGGTGCTCTAAATTATATATAATGAGTTCAGTATGAAAAAAGAAAGTTTCACCACAGCTGAAAGAGTGAACAATTTTGTGGTATCATTTAGAGCTTTTGACATCCATTGATTTGATTTGCAGGTTTAGTTGCATTCCTCACACAGGAATTCCACAAGTCTGAAAATCATAGTCAATTTCTTTTGGAAAAATTGAGTTCTAGACAGTGAAATCATTGAGTCATATGCTCTCTACCGATATAGTAAGATTAGTGTACATTGTCACTTCCTGCATTAGATGGGCACAGAAATCCATTACTGAGAGGACAATGATTTCTGTTCTCAGCAACAAGAAGCTTGATTAACAGAGCACATGCTGTAATTTGAAAAAAAAAATCTTTCAAAGGAGAGTCAAGAGATTTCTGTACTGGAACCTGATTAAACATTATATCATTTTTATGGATTCCAAATACTATTTAGAGATCGCAGATGGGAAAATCAGTTTCAGTTGGAAAGTGATGAGATTGTTTTACGACATTATCTTTTGTTAGCCATTAAAGTTTATTAAAGATACCATAAGCTACTTTATTCTTCCTCTATTTGCAATTTATAGTGGATATGCCAGCACAATACACTAGAGTAGGAAATGTTATTTAAAGTAAGCTAACTATAAATGGGTAAAGTCCACGCAGAAATGAGTACTAATCTTGCTTTCTGCTTAACATGTCTCTCTTAATGCTTCTATAGAGGCAGTATTTGATAATGTAGTTCCAAAAATGAACTTAGTTCCTTGAAGATAACTTCTAAATAGTAACATTTTCTAAATAGTAGCACTTTTATTACTTCTACCAGTTAATCTGTGAGCAATGCAGTCTCAGCTTCTGCAAGGGCTGTAGTAGTGCACATAGTACAAACCCAAAGCTCTGAAACATTTTTCAGTATTTATCCTCCTGTGCCCTGTTGGCATCCACACAGATGAGACATTTTCCCATGTTATCTTAGCTACCTCATCCTACAGGATTCTCCAGATACAAAACTACCATACCGGAATACATCCCACAAGACTCTTTTCCCTCCCTTGAAAAAACAACATGGTGTCCTAATTGGAGCTAAACAGGACCAATTCTGTTCAGTGATTCTGCTTTTCAGCTTGGTCTCTTCTGAAGCTAATAGCATGTTTTTGCAGACAGTATCTGCTACTAGAATTGATAATGCCTGATGCTGACAGTTACTGCAAGAGACTGGTATGCAGAAAGGGTCTTGCTTATACTTGTTCCTGTAGTGATCAAGGTCACTGTTGGATCTTATGTAGCACACTGGGAGTGCTGGGAAGTAAAAGGGTTGCAAGCATGTAAGATGTTGCACCTCCAGGGAGGAACAGACAGGACAGGGAGCAACAAGAGTATTTCATTCATATACATCATATTCAGCATAAAGCAGAGGGATCACAGATTAAGATCTCTTGCTCTAATGGCTGGCATCTGAGGAGGATTCCATCCAATCTTCTGCCTTTGATCCTCATCCCAAGTTCCCAAATCCAGTTCCAGTGTTTGGTTTGATAATGGTTTTGTATAATATTTCCTTATTAGTACTATAATTGTTTTATTAAACTTCCTTAGTGTTTTGTGTTTGTTTTTTTTTTCTCTTTTCCAATCCGTCTCTCTGCCTTAATCCCTTTCCCTTTACATGTGGGAAGGGAGAGGGGCTGGAGAGCGTCTGTCAGCATTTAGTGACTGGCCCAGCCCAAATCCTTGACACTTTGGTCACAAAGGATTCCTTTTGTATGTTGAGTGACTGTATAAAACACTGAAGATGTGGTAAAACTCTTTAATTCCTTCACTCTATAGCAAAGCAAAACACATATTCTTGATTTCCTAGTGCTCTGGATTAACAGGTGCTTCAACTCTCCTTTGTCAAAGCTATTAAAACTTCAAAAGTAAAAATTAAAAAACACTCAACACTGAAAAACCCTAAAAAAAATGCCTTCGTTCAGAGGAACATGGCTTTTCATGGCTAAGATGTTTCCACATGGAAACTTATCCTAGACTTCAGTTTCTCATCAGCAAACACAATAAACTCAGTGGCTACTGTTTTTACTAATAATAGCTGTCCTAGATTTTTTTCTTTTTCCTTTACACAATGTTATAAATCTTGTCCTCAAATAATTTGTTCCCTTCATGCATATCACTTCATGCTATGCATGAAGTGCACTGTCTTATGTGCCTCCTGTCGTATCTGTCACTGTCAAACAGTTCTGTAAGTGAAGACCACTATGCTTGAAGAGTATCCCTTTTACCCTCCTCAGCTTACTTCTCACTAAGCATAACATGAAGTCAGAGCTGTATGCTGTGAGATAGGTATTTAAATTATGATGATTCATGTTTTGATTACCGTAAATTCTTGTCAATACAGGGCTCTTTTAGACTGGGGCTTAAATGCCCCAACCTTAAATACCCAAATGCACAAAGTGAATGTTTGAAATTAGGTGTGTTAACTCTGTTTAAAGTAATTTCTACCTTATGATGGAGTTTTGTTTCACAGTGGTAAGCCTTTTGGTTTTCCCACCTAGATGAAGACAGACTTTGTTCCTTTTGGCCTCTAAAAGCTAGCAGATATATGGGTCTTAATCAGATTATTTCCATTAACTAGCTTAGTCTAACTGGGATCTAGTATTTCTTTTGTTCATTTTATTTTCTAATAAAGCATACACATGATATCTTCATTCCCAGTCAATACAGATTTCTCCCTATGGAGCTTTCTGAACAGACAGAAAGCTCAGACTTGCTCTGGATTCTGTGTGAAGCCTATGAGGAATATTTCACATGGATACTGCAATTACTGCTTTATCCAGCCCTGCATTTTCAATTGCCTCCTGTCATATCTGTCACTGTCAAATACTTCCGTAAGTGAAGACCACTACGCTTGAAGAGCATCCCTTCTACCCTCCTCAGTTTACTTCTCACTAAGCTCTCTCTACACAGCTTAGGCTGGGTTCACAATTGTTTATTTTAGCTATCACAAAATACTCCTTTTTTAGAAGGCAATTAGCTCTGCATATACATTACACATGAGGAAAAACTTCATTAATAGAGACCATCATCTGGGGAAAGTAATTGATTTGAGCCAGTAGGGGTGGAGACACAAGGTTCAGAGGGCAGAGACACAGCTTGAGCTGGCTTTGACACTAGCTGTATCCTATTAATTTCCCAGCTTGCTACTTCCAGAAGAGAAGAGTGTAGATAAGAGGATAAAATTAAATTATTTAACCAAAATTATTTAACCAAAGTTTTGCAATAGGATTCACCAGTCTTCTTAAAAGGGAAACAATTCTCTTTTGTATTAAGTACCAGAAACAAAAGAAGAAAAGATAATTTCACTTGCTGTGATGCTGATGTTTGCTTTAACCCCAGTAATTTAATTCTAATAATTTTCTCTTAAGACGGTCAGAACATGTCATTACAAGCTGATGCAAAACTACTATTTTTTTCTAAAATCTTTGGACTGCTGGCACATTAGAGATATATTGAATTATTAATAACAAGTTGAACAGTTTTGAATGGCATATATAATGCAGACACTCAATGAAACAAAGACGAAAGATGTAACTTCCTAAAAGACAGACACACAAGACATAAGGAACTGATTGCTACTATTTAACACCACCAAGAATTATGCATTAGTGGATAACAGGTATACAGTGTTAAACAATTTGCAGTATCAGTATCTGTGTTTGAGGAAGTTACAGCAAGCATCTGAAATTGGCTTCCTCTGCTGAAGTCAGGAGGAAAGCCCTGGAGGAAATACTGCTCCCAGGACTCCAGCTGAGGAACATGGTAACTCTGAAAATTTAGGTGAAATTCTATCAGGTATCCTGTTCTGAGCTTGAAAGCCTAAGACATCAAAGGTGGAGAGAAGGGGAAAGAGACAAATAGATTCTGGCTAAAGCTGATTCTAGCCGGAGTACCCAGCTCCCAGCCCTGTAAGTCGCAAGCGGCAAAGCTGAGAATCATGTGAACACATCCTGAAGCCTTGCAGGCAGGTTTCTATAAAAAAGACCCACACCTGATGAGCCGAACCAGAGACACGGTTACATTTCAGATTCTGTACGTCAAAAGTTACCACAAGTTTTTTAATTTGCTCCTTGAAGTCTGGAGGTGTCTATATTTTCTGACTATCTTCTGCCCAACTATGTAGCAGTTGTTTGTTGTGATCTGTCTGGTTTTGTTGTAAGCTCTCTGGAAGAAGGATTTCGCTTTAACCCCAGTGTACAGAGAAATCTTTTGTTGCTGTAGTGACCAAAACCATTCCTTCAATATGCTTAATCATCATAAGTCCTATTGACAAAGGTGCTGATACTAGCCTGAGAAGGAAGAAACATGGGACACAGTGACTGTACACTATTTAATTAAGGCTAATTTCCTTAAAAAGTGATAGTTCATCAAAAGGAGGAGTTTGTTACTTTCAACCAGTTTCTAGAAAGGCTACAGAAAGCAGGATTTTTTTTTTTCTAATATAGTGAAACTCACGTAAGAATAGATGATAGTGATGAAAAGTCTTTATCACTGGTCCTTTATCAAGGTTGTATTTTTTTTCTTTTTTAAACTACCAAACTCCTTTAGCATAGAGGTGAAAATGAACAGAAGCCACATGTAAAGTTGCTTACTCCTACTCCTTGTTTTTCCATTTTTCTCTAAAACCTTCCCTTTTCTCTTGTCCACACCCAGAAAACAATGCAAGTAATGTACAAACAGTTGAAGAAAATCAATAGATCTGCAAACAAGCAAAACTGGATGACAGATCAGGGTAAACTGTAAAATAAGCAGCAAACAACAGCTGAGCATTCTTGGCTGTGCATCTAATTTATTTGTTCCTTAAGCCACAGAATTCCCTTGCCATGTCCAGTGCTGGTAAGGTCAGTGGTGACACTCAAGGGCCAGTTATTACAACTTTGAGAAAGGCTCATTGATAAGCACTTTGCATTTCAATTGTCTATTCTCATGTGAGTTTTATTAGCTCAGAAGTCATACTTCCTGGACCATTAAGTTTGCCTACAATACACTATGTCTTGGAAACACAATTAATTTGCATGCCTTCACCCATGTTTTTTGTATGTGTTAATTTAGGATTTTGATAATCAGAACAAGGTATAAATTGCATATCTGTGATAATATATAGGAAGAATACTACATACCTGACCGTACTTTTGGTAACAAGCCATGACAGGAGTGGTTGAGACAATTTCTGGTAGTAATGAAGTAGTAGGAAGCTCAGAATTTCCTAAGATAACCCATGTATCCACAGCTTTGAGAGATATTTTCAGACTCGGAGAGTAGTCTTATCTATCAGTTTTCCATATTTACATATTTATCACCCTTCAGAAAAGTGATGACATCAGAAGAGAACAGCAGCACTCTGTCCTTCAGTTGACATAACAGAGAATTTAATTAACTTTCATTGTCCTTCTTGGTTGATTAAAAAGTTAAATTTTCTTCCTGATTTACTTTTTCAATAAGAAAAAAAAGTGTTAACCCCACAAATTGTGCTGGGTCCATCTACAGCTGATCAACTTATGTAGAACTAGGCATATATCCAGTTAAATCAATGAGGCAAGACTGACAGAAATTTTGGATGGCACCATGTCCTGCTCAGAAAAATGTTTCAACACATTTCAAAACAAAAAACGTGAGCCAAAAGAGTAAGTATCCATCTGGTATTTACCTGCAAATCTTCTGCCAAAGGAGCAAGATATGTTCTGCTTCAACAAAAGCATGTAACGTCCCAGCAAACTTTCACATCCCTCCTCTCATTCAGTTTGACAATCTCTGTGTACCATAGATGTCTAAGAGGTAAAAACAATGTTTGGAATCAAAAGACAGAGCAGATAATTCTCATAGAGAGCTGAAGGGTTGTCAGTAAAAAACTGGATCTTCTAAAGCAGCTTCCCATTGGTACCCACAAAAAAAAATAAAATTCACATCTCCCAGCAGATAAAGTCAGTTGATTATACTGAATTGCCTATTCCACTGCACTTTGAAATCTGGATTTCCATTAACAGTAAGGACACCTGCCTGCTTGCCTGGTTTCTTCCAGTTTATTCCTGCATCTCGTGTCCTGTGAGATCCTTCTTGTCTCTCCAGAACTCCATCTGTCCCTTCATACAGGTCTTTGATTTGCCATCTGTTAGGTTATTATGTGAAAGGAGGCTGTACATGCTGCTTTTCATTGCAAGGACTCTTAGCAGAGATACTGCAGCTAACACTTCCAAGGCATGTTGGTGTCCCTTCCAACCTGTGCATTCTTATCCGAATTCCATTTTTGCTCTGGTATCCAAGTAGCCCTAACTCTAGTCATTCATCATTTCCCATCCTATTGGTAAACACCTGCTGTCTTTAGAGTACCACAGTAGTCTCATCTTTCATTCTTTGGTGAATCAAGTGAAATGAAAATGAGGTACAGCTCTTGCCCCCTCTCGAACAGTGAGCAGACATGGCTCTGAGTAACTCAGCTGTGGGTATGTGAAGAGAGACCTGCAGCAGGGAGCTGAACGAGAGTGGGTGGGTATAGTGAGGCATTTTTCAATGTTCCCAAAGCTAATTAAGCTTTTCTGGAACTCTGGGAAATACATCTGAGTTGAATCTCCCACTGAATCAAGGTAGACAAATCCCCAACCCTGTTGTGGAAGCACACAACTTAGAAGCACGAGTCTTCAACATTCCCAATACATTTCAGAGCCTGTGCTTTGAGGCGTAAGCCATTCATCTACTGTCTTCAAGTCTACATCAAAAATTGCATCACTATATGGAAGTTTGTACTGTGAATTACTGGCTTAAAAGTAAATGCATCTATTATATTCCGTCATCATCATATTTCCCAAAGGGCAGGTTACCTTCTTGTTTTCAGAGATACAAAACAAGAACAGCCCTGTAAGATGGATATAAACATAAAAGGAAAATAAGATGAAACAGAGTAAGAAGCTAAGAGAGATATCGTAGAATTAAGTTCTGCACTTTGAGATTTATAAACTGGTATGATATTTCAAATATAGCCATCCCTAAACAGAGACTGTAATTTAGACATTATGTCAGCATATTCAAACGTTACAAGGAAAAGAGAAAAGTGCCTCATATCTAATCTGAAATATTTGAAATACTTGCATCCACTTTGGCTGATAAAGTCTAAAACTAAATCTACAGTACATCCTGTAATTGCATGCAAACATTATAATAATGGAACCAGAATATATTTTCAGAGCATTTCTCTCTCTCCTCTTCCTCTCTCTCTCTCTGTCTAATTTGTCTCTTTCCAGGGGCTTTTATATTTAGGGCTCTTCCGTTCTCCTCCTCTAACAGACCTGTAATTTGTTGTTTTATTATGAAATATATGAAGAATTAAGTAAAATATTATTTCTGGTGTATATTTCACTCTGGAAGTTACATATATTCAATAATACATTCACTGTTTGAGCCTGCAATAATGACAGAAGGCATATGAAATGCTTTTGACCTTTATGATTAAAAAACCCCAATGACAGATAGGTTTTGATTAAGCGAAAAGTGTCATAAAGCCATCAATTATATGTTCAAGGGCAGAAAGTTCCCTGCATCAACAGAAAAATTCTTGCAGTTAAGACTCAGACTCAGGAGGCCTTTGCTCAATTTACAGTACTAGCGCAGCACTCCTGTTTGATCACTGAACAAGGCACTTGGGAAAATTCTCAGAAGTAATTAGCCTTTGCGGTATCTAGGGTCATGCACCCGTGTCAAGTTTAGAACTGAGACTTCATGCGCAATCCACAACCTCTAAGGAAAGAATATTCATGAGCAGGGAGGCATCAAGCACAGAAAGGACTTGGGCAATTGCTAGGTGTGCTAATACATCTTCTCTGTGGTCTATAAAAGGCAGTTGAGACACCAGAAATGCAGAAGATGGTCATCAAGCTAGGTGTAGTGTCATGTGATGCCAGAGGCATTTATTTGAGATATGCCCGTTCATGACACGTTGGTACCTGCAGTTTAAACAGTTTGTTTGGCAACTGGTTTAGGAAGTCGGTGATACGTGAAAAGATAGCATAGATACTCCCAGAGCTGGTTCAAAACATCATAAAGTTGAGGAAATCTTTCCACAGACTTCAATTAATGTTTGATCAATAACATAACTGTCAAGAGCATCAAGTCCTTTTCAATATCTTATTGAAGTAACATTTCCCAAAGGCTGCTGAGAAAAGTGGAGGTGTCCACATCTGGATACATTTAGTAACTATAAAAATACTACATGTCTTATATTAATTTAGTTACATTAAGTGAGTGAGAAGCAACACTTGCTTGTATTTGGTTGGATCAACAAGTAATGAAGTTGCACTAGTAATGGTTTGAATCGTTGCTTGATCTGATGATCAATATCATCTTATCCTTCTCATCTGGTTATTGGATCTGACAGGGAAATTCAGCTGTAAAGATTTAAGGGACAGGATCCCTGACCTCAAAGTCTTTTGGAGAGATTGTGGTGAACATCAGTGGACTGGCAGGACCAGAAGCAGGAGTACCATACCTCAACTGTTCAGCCCACGTAATAGAACTTTTCCTAACATTAAGGAAAAACAACACAACAGGTTTGCTTGAAAAAACAGACATAATTTTTCCTCTCACTATTCAGTATTTGGGGAATTTCCTGGTTTTTATGACCCTTTAGGTATAATCATTGACACATTATACCAGGAGCCGTTAACCAGCTGAACTCTAGTTAAATGCTTATTTCATATGTTTGTAACTTGAGATAAAAATGTTACTGACTCCCATGCCAGCTGTTGTCTCTCTCAACTGCACAGCTACTTGTTTTCTAGTGGAAAGAAAATATTCTAATATGCTGCTCATTAATACACGATCATTAGTTCTTCCTTTTAAAAGTTGTCTATCAAGCTGCTTTTCTTTAGAAGTTGTCTAGTAAGTACTCAATTTAAAGTGTCAAATCCCTTTATTCTATATAATCTCCCTCTCATTCCCTAGTATTCAGCTTCATTTTGAATGGAACTTTGTAAAATAATACTTCTGTACCAAACAAACCTCTTCCCTTTGTGCAGTCAATTTTTTTCTTTGACATTTTAAACAACCATTTTTCCCACTGACTCCATTAGAGAGAAAAAGTGCAAGTCAAGGGCACATACTCTCATAATGATCAATTTTGGTAAAGCACTTTTCAGATGTATGTTTCAAGTTACCCTTAGGCACAGATGTTAATAACATCAGTTTGCCTTGCAGACTCTTTGTGCTAGGTGGTAAGAATGGGGGGAGGGAAAAAAAATTCATGGCATAATTTCAGTTTGACCAAGAGGAGGCTGAGGGGGGACCTCATCATGCTCTACAATTACTTGAAAGGACATTGTAGAGAGGTTGGTGCTGGTCTCTTCTCACAGGTAATTAGGGACAGAACCAGGGGGAACGGTTTCAAGTTGCAACAGGGCAAGTTTAGGCTGGACATTAGGAAGAAATTCTTCATGGACAGAATGGTCAGACACTGGAATAGACTGCCTGAGGAGGTGGTTGAGTCGCCATCCCTGGATGTGTTCAAGTGTCATTTAGATGTGGTGTTGGGTGATATGGTTTAGGGGTGAACTTGTAGTGTAGGGTTAATGGCTGGACTCGATGATCCCAAGGGCCGTTTCCAACCTGAATCGTTCTAAGATTCTATGACAACTGCCATATCCCAGACTGAGCCTGCAGGTCAGCATTTACAGTAGAGCTTATGTCTGAATGTGGTCTGGAATTCATAGAGCAATAACAAGCATGAAGCTCACAGAAGTCACTTGGTTAAAATAAATAAATTACCTTGCTCCAAAGGCTAACTATTTATTCACTAGCAGCATTGATAACTCTAAGATACAGCACTACAAATCAAATATTAGACACACAGAGGTGTAACAGGGAAGGGGCAGACTTCTAAATAAAGCATAAAGTTGGATAAATGAAGTATTCAGGAAAAATGAATAACTTCAATTCATTAGCAGAGGTTCATTCCACAGCTACTTTATGCAGCAGAGCTCAGCATGATTACCACTCCTCAAACGCCAATGATCATCCTCTATATTTCAGTGAAATGCTAGCCCTTTCCTTTAATGTCTAGCTGTATAACTACCATTAGTTCTCAGTTAGAGATTTGGCTCTGAAAAGACATTAATTTTAGATACATGTTCTTAATCTCTCTTTTTTTCTTTAGCAAAAAAAAAGAATAATAACTTCCTCACATGCTCTTAAAGCCCTGTATTTCCTCTCCCCTTCTCAACATGAAGCATGTTACTAACAAGATCACGCAGATAATTACCATCTATTAAACTCTTCCAAAAACCTTCCATATTTTGAAATGCATTGTTAAATACATTTTTTTGCTTTCTTTGCACAACTGTCAAAAAAGATTCTGTCTTTCCTTTAAGTAAAAACTCACCTAAGTCCTCCGGACCAGACAGTCCCACGAGGTATGGTCAAAACAGTGTGGTTTACTGTTCTGCAAGTACATAACCCTTCCCTGTTCGTGCTTAGAGAACTACCACTGTGCTTTTAATTACTCCCAGCCTGACCCTTTGGATTTCTACTCACCCATCCTTTCACAGGTAGCTTCTCCCACCAGTGGTTTTAGTACCCTCTCATTACCTGTGTATGTGACAGCAAAGCCCTGGCTTTTCTCCTCTTCCTAGCTTTATCAACTTTCAGGCAAGCATTTTTTCAAGTAACAGCCTTCTCATTCAATGCCACACTCAGTATTTTTCTCTTCCTAACAGCGTTTTATTTGTAGACAAAATAAGCCATTACTGTAAATACTTAATATTTGCATAACATCAATTCATTGAGACAGACACATGAATGATTGTCTCCACAGAGGCATCTTAGGAGCTAACCAAGCTCACATATCTCTGAAAGTAGCAAGTCACACATATCTATCTACATCATATCCCAGTGAATTGCCATGGTAATTTATGTTTAAAGCTGAGTACAAAAACAAGCTGCATCCTGCTTGCTCTCTGGACCCAGGTTTCTAGTCAATATACCTCCAATGGAAAGGATCATTCATGATGTTTTGCTGCTGCATCACAAAGGTTCTTTCAAATGCTGGGGTCACTGCAGTTAGTTAAGTCAAAAAATATCTGCCAAAGATGATATTATCTTTTAAAATTTCAATGCTTTTAAAAGAATGCCGAATTACCTTCAAAATTAGAACAACTGAGCAATTGTAAACTCTATTTTGTCATTAATGTAACTGCTTTCAACTATATTTGTTGGACATTTTGTATTTGACAGAAAGAAGGAAGAAATCATGTCAATTTGTTTTATGTAAGTGGAGACCTTGATATACTCAGCCAATTACATGATAGCCTTGATCTATTTGTACTAGAAGAGAAATGAATCACCAGTTTTTATCTGGACTGAATTATCAAGAGGAAAAAGATAAAATGTTGACATTAATCTTCATCATGGTAAATAGTATAGCCATTACTGCTGTTAAGATTGTGCTCCAGGTTACATAGACACATACTGAGAGATTGTTCACTACAAATGAATTCAAGTGGGGATATTTTTTTTTTCCATTGTGTAGGGCAGCCACGTCTCTCAGAACAGCATACGGCAGTGGTGTACCTCAGAACCTCATGGCAGATGAGGAGTTCCAGACAGATCATATGCAAAATGTGTCTAGTGATTTTCCTCCTCCTCCTCCAACCACCCACAAGCCATTTACTGCCTAGTTTCCTTTCTCAGGTTTGCCACAGTAGTGAAGTAACACTATTAACTGAACAGCTACTCTTGAGACCCCACAACCCACAGAGTATCTAGCTAGCTATTCTACACATCCTCTTAGAGTCTTTCAAAAAAGTTTCAAATCCTGTAATACAAAACACATTCTTCCCTCATTCCTTGCCAGATGGCTTTCAGCTCCCTCAGCTGCTCCTTTATTCGGTCTTTGTCTCGGAGTTCATCTCACACATCAGCTAACCAGAGGCTGAGTTTAATAACAGCCACCTATCAATGCACCCACCTGGCACATTAAGACAGACTCCAGCTAGTACCTTATTTTTGAGTCTCCCTTCAGTTCTCATCAACAGCAGCAAATTCTACCTCATACCTCATGTTACAAAACACACCTCTCAAGTTCTTTCTGTAGTTAAATGAGCTGGCACCCACGAAAGGCATTTTTAAAAATTCAAAGCCCATTTCCCCTGCCAGTTCCAGACTTACAATTTTTTATATTTCTTCCTTTGCTGCCAAGCATTTTCTGTCAGACTGCACAATAGTCTGTTTTCAAAATGAACTTAAATGAAGGGAAAATTTCTAACACTTCTCTTCCATCCTTGATTCGTTTTCTCTACATGCAGATTTAGAATTGCTCAGGCACTTTCCTGGTTCTACTTCCCACCCTGCTCTGAGTACTAGAAAAGTTACGTTTCTCCTGCCCTTTCCTCTTCTGCCAGAAGCTTTTAGTACTTTCCCAGTACAGAAGACACTGATGTTACAACCAGCTTTATGACTTCTGCTTTCTGCCAACTTCCTTCCTGGCCATTATTCTTACTTTCTTGCACGGTGTCTTGGTGATCACATTCCATTTCACAGGCATTTCCCAATTGCAACTTCTAAACAGCACTTTTCCTTCTGCTTCTTTCACAACTCTTCAGAAAGTTTCTCTTCATAGCTGCCAGAAACCCCTCCGTGCCCCAAAACCCAAACCAATCGTAAGAAGACCAAAACCATCTTCAGCAACTTACCACTCACTTGATGATTACATTTAACACAACTGACTTCATTCCATCTTCAAATTCTAGTCTACCAGTCCTTATTTCACCTCGTTTCTTATATGAGCAAACCACCTTCTTCCTCTTAAATCATGCACTGGTGTCAAGGGTTAGGGCTGGGCCAGGTACTAAGTGCTGACAGATGTTCTTTAACCCCTCTCCCAAAAAAGAAGGGAAAGGGAATGAGGAAGCGACACTTCCATATTGGAAAAGAAATTTAAACCAGCTTCAATAGCACAATGATAGTACTAATAAAAATAATTAAAATAATGGAAATAATGAAATATATACAAATGTATATAAAACTGAAATTGAACCTTATTTCCCCTCTGATAGCAATCCCCGATGATGCTGCAGAGCAAGCAGGCACCTGGGAAGCCCCAGGCTCAGCAGCAGAAGGGAAATGGATATAGCCGTTGAATTTGGGAACTCAGGATCAGAATCAAAGGCAGAAGAACAGACAGAGTCCCTCTTGGATGCTGGCTGTTGAAGAAGAGCAAGAGGGCTTAACCCTCATGATCCCTCAGCTTTATATTGAATATGATGTATATAAGGAGAATACTTCTTCAGTCCTGTTTGGATCACCTGTCCTGTCTTATTTATCCCTAGAGGTGCAACAATTTACTTCCTTGTGATATTTTGTATAAAAAAAAATAAATCAACAAATATTTTGCTTTGGAAAGATATTACTCCCAATAACAGAGATGCTCATATGAACTGATGTGTTAAGGATATTTGTTGTCCACTCAGGAAAGAAGAAACACATCTACAGACACACAAATTTAAGGTACACTGGTTAAAAACTAATTTAATTTTGAGATCATCCTCTTATAAGCATTTTGGACAATTAAAACAGGACAACTTGTATAGAAATTGGCTTAAGTTAGCTCAAGCACCCTGTATCCTGTTGGCTATACCTAGAAAAATCCTGGAATACTACAGTATCAGCAGTTCAACTTGAGGAGCAAACACATGAATAATTATACACAAAAATGGCTCTGAGCTTCTACTTAAGCATTAATTAGGTAAAATATAATGTGATAATAAATTAGACATTTGTAACAGACCTCTCTTTACACTTCCTACACAGAAATACTTAATTAGTTTGAGTATCTGGTTCGAGCTGTTTTCACATTTCCCCAAGCAACGGTGTCAATATTTAAAAGTTCGTGTCCTGTGTAGGTAGGCAGAAAATGACCTCGTTCTCCTAATTATTTTGATGAGTGATAGCGGCAATGTAGCTTTCTTTATGGTGCTCTTTCAGTATTTCCTTAGCAATTATTATTTTTTTTTTTTAAACAGGAGAACAAATAGAGGAAAGTCTTGCTGAAGTCTGAAAGCTGTGTGTTCTAAGCAATGATTTTTTTTATATATATATATAGAGAGAAGGTACTTAATAAGATGAAATGTCGCTATCTTGGAACAAAATATGACACAAAGTTTTTAAGATGTTGTAAGATTTGTATTTGACCTTAAAAAGAAGTGAAGTGTTCCAAAAACTTATTTCTCTCAGGGGCAACCCTTTGGGTGTTCTGGCAATAAAATCATCAGAGCCATTTTTTAACTCTGCCTTTGTTGCACAAGAAAAGTTTTGTCCTGTAGTCTCATTAAACAGGTCTAACTACTAGTAACTGTAGTACACACAATACTAACTGTAGGTTCTGTCGTGCAGTGTTTATAATTACTCTGTTTGAAGTATCTCATTAGGCAAAGTTTATCTAACTTTAATATTTTTTTAATAGGCTTTTCATACCTATTATGCCCAAATACTTTCTTGCCATGACAATTTTTTTTCTTCTCAGAAAAGCTTTAAATGCTGTACAGTACGTTTTTACCATTCTAATTGCTGGTGCTCTGGCAATAAAATACAGATTATTTATTCATGTTATGAGAGCATTTTGCAGAGTTTAGTCAGATACTGAGATACCATTTTGCTGGCTGACCAACAGAACATACCAAAGTTTTTTCATTCTGTACGGAGAAGACAAAATGCTAAACCTTTACAAACTTCGGTAGAGTTTCTTTACATTTTTCTGTGACTTGATATATGCTCTAGTGGTCACAATCTAAGTAGATCTAAATCAACATGTTTCTATTAACTCCATGCTTGTCAAGTGAACAGTTTGCACCATTTGAAAATCTGGGCCTTTTAAAAAACGTCTATAATCACTCTCAGAATATTTAATTTTATTTTCAATAATAGAAAACAAACAAAAAATTACCTTAGACACTGCACTATTCATATGTGGACAGAACAATGAGATTGGCCAGCTACATATACTACCCACCTACAGTCTGTTAGCTGCATTTGTTCCAAAATACATTGCACAGCCACCATCTGTCAATCACAAGCTCTGTGGCCAAAGAGCAATTTATTAATTTAGGAATACTGAAAAACACAGGCATTTGTGGAAATGCTAGGAAAGTTTATTAGACATGCTGATCAGCATTATAAACAAATACCCATTGGTATTTACTTGTTTGCTGCTTTTTAAAAAAGATCTGCTCCGCAACACATTTTAATAAGAATTAAGAAATTAATTGATAATTTGGCACAGAAACAAGTTACCGCTTTAGTCAATTAATTCAGTAATTTTGACATTTTATTTCTTGCCTTACCAAAAAGCCCAGTATTTCAGTAAATAATATTTCTTTTCCATTTGATAATTAAAGCAGTTCAAAACAGGCAGTTTCAGGACTAATGGTGTACATTTTAGAATTGTAAAAGCTGCTGAAGCCCATATAAAAGGAAGAGGGCAGCTTATTACCTATGGGTAATCAAAGGGAACACTGGGGAATGAAGAGAAGCTAATAAAACTCCTTTAATAAAGAAGCAATTAAGAGGTAAATCAAAGGAAGATAGACTTCTTAGACTAACGTAGATTTCAGAAAGTCTCCAGTCCCTGGCTAAAAGTGAGAATAGCTGTACATACAGAGACACCTCAAGAAAGTGAATATAAATATAAGTATATCATTAGCCTCCAACCTGAAGAACAACTTTGCTAAAAAAAAAACAGAGGGCATCACAAGCCTGAGTATATTACCCTTATCTTCTGAGACGCAGAAGAGTGAAGCAGAAGATGTGACAGACTTCTCTTAATTCTTAATAGAGAGAAGCATGCTACTGGTTCAGTGGAGTTACCTACAGGGGCATCTAGCTATCAGATCTTCGATTATCATCTTCTCATAGTTGGATTGTTAATACTTTCTTTGCTGCTTAAAATACGGTGATGCAGTGCAGTTTAATAAAGTATCTCCCAGCCAAAGCTTTTCTTCGCTTGAAAATTGTCATTTGTCTGGTGTAAAGAATAACACCCTACTCTGCAATTTACTCCATAAGACTCAATTATATACAGAACATCAATATTTAATCACAGCATAGAGTAGCTTGCAAAATAACACTCCTAAATTTTAAATGAAATAACACATTGCTCAGGTTCACAGAATAGGTAGTGTTGCAGGACTCATTTCATTGTCCATCAACATCGCTCATGCTTTCCTAACATTTGCTTCCTCTGAAGGAAATTCTTCATTTTCCTCATGCTCAGAGAAGACTGTATGCTAAAGGCATAGACATATAGGTATAAAAACTCACCTAGCACTAATTGCATTGTGCTTTTGTATGTCATAATTTAAAAAAATTGAATGCAGTCTTTATGATCTCATACTTGCATCTCCTTAAGTATAATAAAAGTTACAATTAGGAAGTGATGGTTTCCTCCCTTGTCAGCATACTAAAGAGAAAAACATTTTCAAGCTTTTATCTCTATTTTTCTTTCTGAAATGTTTCTATGCTGATGAAGAATTAAGATTGCATGTCTGCTTGTAAATACACTCACATGAACGTTCAGCAAAACCTTGAGATATTTGATTAAATTCTGACTCATTGCTCACTCTACAAATGTTCCCCTTCATGTTTAGTATTTACATAATTTCCAAACTTCTATAAAATGACGACTTTCAACGGTTTGGAATTTGTGTTATAGACTTAATTCATTGATTTTGGCATTTTAAAACACTCACTTTGCATCTACAAGCATGACCACTTTTTACGTTCAATGACCTAGAGTTTCTGACAATAAGGCACTTCTTTGATTGAGATAACATGCAGGTATAATGAATGAATACATAGTAATGATCTTGAATTCTTACTACAGCAAAATTAAACTCCTGGATCAAAAAATCCACCAACTTCATTTAATATCAAGAAGAGGTAGAGTAACACACTATAATATATGATATTTTAAAAATCTAACAGTTGAAAAAATAGGAAATTATAACTAGATAGCTGAAAAGAAAGGAAATTCACAGCTAAAATAATCTAATACATAACCTAGTAGCACTTTGTAAGCAGATTCTCCACAGTAGCTGGAGTCTATGTTCTGCAAATTCCTATCAGAGCTGATTGTTATCTTTTAGAGTATGTATTAAAGCAGGGATTTGAGGTTCTTTCTCTGAAGCCTGGAAAGGAGTACTAGGTAAGCATGGTGTTGGAAACTGCAATGACAATGGTCGCCTCTTGCTAGAGTTTTGTGCAGAGCAGCAGCTCACCATCACCAACGCTATCTTTCAGCAGAAAGACAACTTGAAGACAACCTGGATGCATCCTCGATCCAAGCACTGGCACCTCATTGTCTACGTCTTTGTGTACCAGAGCAATATTCACAATGTCTGTCATACCCGAGTGACGCCTAGTGCAGAATGTCAAACAGACCACCGCCTTGTGCAATGCAAACTTTAAGCCCAAACCTAAGAGGGGCAGCATTCCAAGGAGGAAGGTCCAAGTTAACAATCTTCAAACAGCTACAGTGAGAGACAGCTTCAAGTCTAGTCAAACTAGACTTGGAGACCATCTCATAGATCCCTCTCCTGAAACACTTTGGCAACATATTAAAAATACCATCCTCCAGTCTTCTGTAGAATCTTTAGGGTTCTCCTCCAAGAAAAACCAAGACTGGTTTGATGAAAACATCCAGGAATTGTTGACAAAGAAGAGAAATGCTCACCAAGCACACCTCGCTCAGCCATCTTGCCATGTAAAAAAAGCAACCTTTCGTCTTGCAGTGCATGGACCCACACACCATGTTCAAAGCCAGCTCCTAAGCACAGACGGCCAAATGCTTCTCTCCGATAAAGCCTCCATCCTGAATCAATGATCTGAACATTTCCAGACTCTCTTCAGTGTCAACCGTGTAGTTCAAGGCTCAGCAATTCGACACATTACACAACAACCGGTGAAAAACAAATTGGATCTAGACCCTACTATGGGAGAGACTCTCAAGGCCATACAGCAGGTGACAACTGGCAAGGCAGCTGGGATTGATGGAATCCCACCTGAAGTCTGGAAGCCTGGATGCCAAGCACTCCATGCTAAATTTCACGAGCTCACTGTGCATTGCTGGGAAAAAGGCGAACTACAACCAGATGTCCGTGATGCAGTCATCATCACCCTGCACAAGAAGAAAAGAGAAAAATCAGACTGTTCAAATTACCGTGCTCTCTATTGCTGGTAAAATCCTTGCAAGAATACTTTTGAACAGACTAGTACCAGCTATCTCAGAAGAACTTCTACTTGAAAGCCAATGTGGTTTCAGAGCCAACAGGAGTACCACAGACATGGTATTTGTTCTCAGAGAGCTGCAAGAGAAGCATAGGGAACAGAACAAAGGACTCTATGTAACTTCTGTTGACCTCACCAAAGCTTTTGACACTGAGCAGAAAAGGCCTGTGGCAGATCTTGGAACTATTAGAATGTCGTCCTAAGTTGCTCAGAATGATTATCCTGTTACACAAGGATC
>NW_009732640.1:644-9656 GCF_000703405.1 Apaloderma vittatum | reverse complement strand
GGGGCTTCTCGGTACTTGCCCGAACTGAGCACCGAACCAGTTCAGTAGAGTAGCGCCTGGTCTCTGGCTCCGGCGCTGTGCGGGGATGCGAGGTGCGGCGATGCCCGCCGAGATGGGAGCTGCTCCGCCTGCAGCCGAGGCTGGAGGGGTCAGGGGTTTTCTGGAGCGGGTTTGGCTGAAGAGGCTGGGGGCAGGACTGGCGCTGCTCGGCAGGGATGCCTTTAGATGGGCTACAGCCACAGCGGGAGCTGGAACCAGCGATGAGCATGAACTTCTAAATAATCGCGACTCCGCTGCAGCTCTTTCTTCTGCCTCCAGAAGCCCCTTTCTTGGGAGAAAACACGCCTCGACCATCAGCTGTGGGTAGATGGCACGGACTGCCCAGGGCAGTGGTTGAATCGCCGTCCTCGGATGTATTTAAAAGCCGTCTGGATATAGGGCTCAGGGACATGGTTTAGAAGTGGACCCGGATAATGGTTGTACTTCATGAACTTAAAGGTCTTTTCCAACCATAATAATTCATGATTCTAAAAGTTGATATCCATACCCTGTGTCAATGGAGGCATAAAACCCATAAGCCATGGGTAAATGTTGATATTCATACCCAGCTTTAAGGGAGAAATTAAAAAAAAAAGAATTTGGTGAAGGTATCAAGGTTTATGCCAGGCCAGATATATCAGGGGCTTATCCTTCCAGTGTTCATGTGCCGTGCAAACTTCCACCAAGCCTCTAAAAAGTTTGCATGCCTAAGGAAGTTATCCACAAACATGCCTGTGAACATACAATGGAAGTTAAAAACTAATACCAAGTAAATGTATTTTCAGTTGTAGTCTGCTTGGCGAAGTTCTCACAATATGTATTTACCGTATTCTATAACCTGTTACATATTTACATTCATCTAAGCACATCTGTCCTGGAACCTCACCTTGCTGAAGGGGACTTCTGCATAATGCTTTGAGAACATAGAGGCTTATTCTTCCCTTTTGATGTCTGTGGATCCTGGAAAGATTTAGTCATAAACTTACATTTAAGTATTTGAATCCTCATGTGGAGTCAATGGTCTGTTCAAGGACAAGTGCAAGTCTTTGCAGATTTAGGGCTAAGAAGCTCCTGAGAGATGGTGTCTTTACATTAGATGTTTGGAATGCTTAGGAAATAAATCAGAACAGTCTGTTTTCTTTTCTCTCTCTTCAGGCCTTGACCTACCAGGGAGATTTCTCTTTGCATTCTTGACTCTGATGACGCTAATTGCCAATCTGGTGTTCATAGAGGAAGCAGTCTACATCTACAGGAAAATCCCCTCCTCCAAAAGATCAATCATAATTTGGATTAATGCTGCAGCTCCAGTAGGTTATCATGGAAAAGATATTAAACTGAATGTTGAAAATAGGGGTTTCCCTGAAAATCCACATGAACCTGCTTTATCTCTGCCCTTTGTACAACCCTCCTCCCTTTCTCTGTAGGTGATCGCTACTACTTCATGTTTTGGCATGTGGATTCCTCGCTCAACAATGTTTACAGATTTCACAGCAGCAGTGTGAGTATTCTGCTTGTTTCTAGAGGCTGCCCCAAACACTGCCCCTGAATTTCTTCCCTTTAAACATCTGCTGCTCTTGGTAAACACAGTCATTTTGTAAATTTAGCAATTTAGTAATTTCTGGTTTGAGCTGAAATCCCTTGGCAGCTCATTTCTGGGAGGTGGAAAATGCTGAAGCAGTTCCCAGTGCTGCAGTCCCCCCGTGTGGGAGCCTAAGTATGAAGGATCTGTGACTCGCATGTAATTGATCCCTCGGATTGACAGGAATTTTGAAGCAGTACTCTTTCTTTCCTCTCTCTGCGTGTCTCGTCGAATGACATTCTGACCTGTGGCTTCTGCCCTCCGATTTTACTAATGATGAGCCTTGGAGGTCTGTTATTAATGGTGGCAAGTGAACCTCTGATGACTGTATCAATGTAAAAATGTTCCACAGTTGTCCTGATAAAAAGCACTCTCTGTAAGAGCATGACAGCTCTGACATGCACAGAGAAGAAGGGAGAAATGTGGTCCTTGCTTTCTGGAGGTGATGGCGCAAGCCTGGTAGGCACAGCCAGGTTGGGGGATGCAGGACAGGATCACAGACTTGCATGAATAGCCTCACCTCATGTCACACTGCTAAGGGAGTAGAGTGAAAAAGGAGGAAAAACAGTGTTAGCACACAGCAATTTGTGCAGGTAGTCCAGATTGCCGAAAACTTCCAAGGATCCAGTCTACAGCATTTCAAGCCTGTCTGAATCCCCCACTTCCACCCCTGCCCATACTGCATGTTCCCGTCCCCTCATTTGCATCCACTAGCTCTCAGTCTCCGGCTGAGCAGTCAGCACCCTCAAGGAGGCAGTGGAGCTAAAGAGGACCCCTTTTATTTGGTAAATCGGTTTGGGACAGGGAGGAAAGGGCGGTTGCACAATCCACAGTTACTGGGAAGGGTTCGAATGTGCAGCTGGTGATGGAGAGAGAGGTGGGGTTGCGACAGTGCTTGGATTAGCTTTGGCTGCAGAGGAACCATGGCCCAACTGGGCCTGCACATTATTATCTATCTGTATCTATCTATATCTATATCATCTATATCTATATCATATATCTATATCTCTATGTCTATCTATATCTCTATCTATCTATATCTACATCTACATCTATATATCTATGTCTATATCTATATCTGAACATAGCCATATTTTTTGTTGTTTGTTTTGTTTGTTTGGGGTTTTTTTTAGAAGAGGAGGAAGAGGACTTGTTCTAAAAGTTTGGACCAGTCAGGACTAGATAACTGATGGAAAAATATGGCCATAATGACTTTGGCCAGGAAAACCTGGGCTTTAACACTAACTCTGCCACAAGTACAGCTTTGGGCAATTCCACAGCTGAGCCAGTGTGCCTCAGTTTATTCCTCTTTTGCAGATGTTACGGTAGCACTGGTCACCTTCAAGGTGATGGAAAGCAGAAGGTTTTTCACAGCTATTGCCAGAATTTTTGTTGATTGCAAAGCACAAGCTGTAAAAACCTTGCACAGAAGGCGGCACTGGCCCGCGCAGGCATATGAGACATGCAGGCAAGTTGAAGCTGGATGTTCTTGCTCTCCTAGATTTTTTGCCATGGTTATCCACAAGTTCCTGATGATGATGATTAAAGAGTGCGGAGGTCAAAAGCTGCTCCTCAGGCGGTTTGAAAATGGTCGCTTCAAGATCAGCACAGGTCCCTGCTGCTGCTGCTGCCTTTGCCTCCCTCGGGTGCGCATCACTAGGTGAGTTGCCCTTTAAGATTTCCCAGCTGGAAAACGGCTGCTGGAGTTCAGCCAACTTGGCAAAGCCAGGCTCAAGCAAACGGCCTCCCCGCTTCCCGACAGTCAGCCTCAAGCTGTCTCTTTTAAACAGTGCCATCACTTCGGGGCTATACACCCCTGCTAATTCATTTTGGTTTTGTAATGCAGAATTTTGCGTAAGAGTCGAGAGCAGGAGCTCTCTGTTTAACCCAGTGCAGTGTTCTCCCTCGTAGCACTGTGGTATCTTTCCAACTAATCCTGTTCTCTTCCAAAAAACCATTTCTATAGTAAGCAGTGGTGTGTGGGAGGAGGAATTTCTACTCTAGAAAACCCAGTAATTGAGATTTCAGTTTCTTTTCATTCCAAAAGGGAAAAAATGTCTCCAAGTGGGGTATTTTTTACAAGCAGAATTCTCAAGTTGAGGCTCTCTTGAAATAAATTTTCTCTTGCTTCAATGAAATAAAAATGTTTCATTCTGATTTTGATGCTAAAACTACTTCAGATTAAGAAAATTTTTAGAACAAAAATAAATGCAATTCCTGGAAAACTTTGATCTCAGTGGAACGACATCATCTGGTGAGGCAGAGGCAAGTATTTTCTGCTACTAAACTTACTATTAACGCACCTTCGAGAAGCGGGATGAGGATGGCCAGCTACACCTACGAGAGATAATATAATATATTGGAACATAAATCCTCCTCCTTTGAGCACTGCCTAGTGAGGCTCCTCCTCGGGCTAACGTCACCCTGTCATTTACACGCTGCTCCACAGCCCAGAAGCCTCATGTATTTCCTGGGGCTTTCCTACTGGCACAGAGTATGAGAATGTTTTTCTCATTAAGAGCAAAAGCTGAAGGACTGAAAGTGCAAAACAATGATGTTTCTATGAGGGCCTGGACATTGGTGTCAGAGCATCCCTAGGGACTTGCTGATCTGGTTAAATGAAAGCAGCAAACAGAACGCAGCACAGGGATTTGTGATGCATTTTCAAAAATTCTTATTTTTTTAATTGTAATAATTCTCCCTTAAACTGCCTCATTTGATATTAGAATTTAAACTCTTGTTTCCATATTTTTCTTTTAATGGAATAACACTGATTATTTACATGGAGGATGCACCGAGAACAATAGGTAGTAAACGAACCAAAAAATGCACCTTCAAAAATGGATACAATGATGTAAAATCAGCAACTGCTGCTGTGGGTCTAAATGACTCTTACTAATTTTCATGGCCATTGGTTCAGGTTCGTTTCAGCAATCAGAGCTGAAGAAATGTCATGGGACAGAGCTGTGCTGTGGATCTAACCAGTATATTTGTTTTTCTTCTCATGTCTGTCACCCTCTGGATAGCTTGTAGTGGCTGCGACCTTAGGAGAGGATCCTCTCCTATGCTCTCCTGTTCCTTAGTCCAGTGACAGTAACTAATATTAACATCTTTCAGGAGCTAGATAGTGCCTGCTACTGCTGGGAGGAAGGACAGCTGTCTGTTTAAAAGAAAAGGGTTGTGGCACCGCAGAGGGCTTAGGGCTCCTTCTCTGGTGTGTGTATCATAGAATCACAGAATGGCCTAGGCTGGAACAGACCTTAGAGATCATTTAATCCAACCTCCCTGTCATGGGAAACCCATCTGCTGTCTCTGCTTCTAGACTCTTCCCATTACAGGGTACAATTGTTTTGAAATATGATCAAGCAGGACCAGAGAAAGAGCAGTCTCGTATTCCTCCCATGGGGTACCTTCTGGGAAAACAGGAAGCTACTCCAAGGGAGGGATTATAGAATCATAGAATTATCAGGGTTGGAAGGGACCTTAAAGATCATCTAGTTCCAACCCCCTGCCATGGGCAGGGACATCCCCCACTAGATCAGGCTGCTCAGAGCCCCATCCAGCCTGGCCTTAAAATCTTCCAGGGATGGGGCTTCCACCACCTCTCTGGGCAACCTGTGCCAGTGTCTCACCACCCTCATGGGGAAGAGCTTTTTCCTAATGTCCAATCTGAACTGATCCATCTCTATCTTTAATTCATTAAATTAATTCTTTAAGAAAAAATCTTTAAGATTAATTATTGATTAATTAATTAATCTTTAAGATTAATTCTTTAAGAAAAAAACATATAATATTGGGCAGTGCTGGGAAAGCTAACAAGGTATGGTACACAGATGAGGCAAAGTAACAAGCCATTCAGTGGGGAGAGATGTGACAAAAAGATAGACCCTCATTGACAACGCTCGTGGCATTGCAGCGACTGTGCTGTTTGTCATGTTATTCTTTAAAGCCCTTTGGGAATAGTAAATCTCTGAAAAGGCACACACACACGTGAAGTGGCTGTCCAGCTGCAGGCCTTTCCATGTGCGTCTGTGCTGTTCATAATCCTGCGGTTATTAGCTATATTCATTGAGCAATTCCTATAACTCCTGGGTCCTGGCAGTATCCTGTAGCACACTAAACAGCAGCCTGTTGTCTGCTGAGGCATCTCTGATGGCAGTCCGGAGTGCCCAAGGGGCTACAGTGAAGACAACATCGACAGTATGGGAAATAATACACCGTAAATAGACAAAAACGTGACCCAGCTGTAGCAGCCACATCTTGTCCTCTAAAGACTGAAACGGAGTTCAGGTCAGTCAGCTTTCACGCCCTCTGTTAGAAAGTGCACCTGCCTCTTTGCTGGTGGCCTATAGTGCTGGCTGGCCAGGTTACAGTGTACGGGCTGTGTTCTGGACCCAGGTTATACTGACAGAGAGGAAATCCTGAGCTGTCTTGCCGGCCTCGTGCAGTTTGCCAAGTGAAAGTTAGTTCCCTTCTTCTGTTAGAGTACAGAGGAGCAAAACCAGGTGCTTACATGGTAGTATTCATGATGCATTGAAAAACTACCATTCCTTTCACCTAGGTCTGTATGATCCTTTTTCTTGATCTACCACAGGACTAGGAAGTGTCTGAACAGGAAAGCTGAATTGCCAAATTTCATTGAAGAACTGAAATAGTAAAGCAACAAGGCAAAAGCAAGTGACATTATTGTTCAGAAACCGGTTATGCTGCTACTGGCTCTCTGGTCAGCTTCGGGGCAGAGGGAGACATAATGTTTCACCCAGCTTTGGTTAGTATGTGATTGCTGCAGAACAGAAAAAGCACTGTTTTTGTAGAGACTTCACTAAATAAACACTGGGTGATTCTTGGACAGATTTTCTAATCTTGAAGTTGTTCCTGCCCAGATTTTAGCCACATGCTACAGGAGTGGAAAAGTTTTGCAGTTGACAGCATTCAGAAAATGTTAATAAAGTTGCTAATAAAATCTTGGCCTATGCGATTCTTTTTTTTTTTTTTTTTGGCCAGGCGAACCCTCTTTTGGCTGAAGCTGGGCACCTTTCAGTTTGCTTTCCTTCGACCTGTGCTCATGTTTTTATCAATAGTGCTTTGGACTAATGGCAATTACACCCTCTACAGTGTAAGTAAATATTCTAATCACACACGGTCCACAAAATCCATAGGTTTTAGGGCTGCTGTTAGTATCTCAGCCTACAACTAAACTAAAATCTGGGAGCACATCCAAGTGAGTCCTTACTGTATTCTTCTGAGACTCTGAAGCATGTAATTTCTGCCTTCCCCTGTCTCTCCATTTCTCTTGTGAATGAAGTGGGCACCAGGGTGGGTTGGGATTTAGATTGTGCTCTGATACGTTTCCCTGCTTGTATGGTTAGAATAGCAGAACCGCAGGTTGACCTGTGGAGTGTATCTGCCCTGTGTTTTGTAGAGCCTTAAGAAACAAGTGTATGTACAGGCATGTAAACAGGAAGCCTAATTCCATGTTTTTCTGCAAATCATGGTGATTTCTATGTCTTTGCAAAGTAGAAAAAATAGTACTGTACTTCTGCTCTGTCCCATGTAAGCTGGAAGACGATGGAGAAGTCTGTATTTGCGAATAATTTTGCACCTCTTGGATAACTCAGATTAGAAGTAATACATTTTTATCGTTTCACGATGTAAAGCTAATGGCCCCTCTGAGATATCATGCTGAACACGCTCTCATGAGCTACTGAGTGTTCCCAGGTGCCGCTGGGCTCAGATTCGGGGGGGTTGTGTCACTTGGTACCTTCCCAGGCTGGAGAGATCGACATGTCTGGGTGAGAGCACTGTGCTAACGCTACGGTTGGTACCGTGCAGTTTCCCCATGCAAACCCCAGCAACTGCTGCTGCCATCAGCTTTCACAGAGACAGAAACAAGCATTTTAACATGTGCATCATTCACTTCACAACTGCTTCCTGAAAATAGTAAAATGGACTGAAAAGTTTTATAGATATGCTTTTTTGATTTGCTTCTCAGTTGTCTCCCAAAGGAGCTGCGATATGGATCAACTGCTTCGTTGGTGTCCTCACCATTATTGCTCTGTGGCCAATTGCAATCATGTTTCAACAAGTTAGGAATATCCTTATTTGTAAGAAGATCATCCCAAAGTTTGCTCTTTATCAGGTGAGATGTTTTAATACTTCTGATAAGAATTTCTCTTAACTGCTGGACAACAGTGTCTCTCTGGTTCTTGGTCTTTTGGTCAAATCTTACAGTATGTTTTTTCCCCCCATTAAATACACTGTGCAAAGGCATATTTTTAGCTGATTAAACCTGAATCCCTTTGAGGCACTCTCCTTGGCTGCCGTTCAGTTTCAGCTTGAGCCAGTTTACCTCCAGTCTCTCAGGAGTGCTGGAGATGGAAAAGCTGCATAAAACCCATTTATCTTCAGTCCACTGAAATCAAAGTGACACCTTCTGCGAGGCTTGAAGGAAGCTTTGCAGTATCCTGAAACACAGTGTTAAAATGCTGGTGTGTACTTCTAAAAACTAGGAGAGGGTGTGGAGCATTGTGTGGGTGGCTGTGGTTTGAACTGTTTCAGCATGTCACAGTCTACTGTTCTGACAATATTTTTCTTGGCCGTTCTGCACTTCAGAGTTAGATTATGATGAAAATACTGCCTGGGAATCATTAAATAGTAAGGAACAGAACCAGATAGGTTAGAGTGAAAAAGCCAAGGGATAGGGCCACCCTTTTCCACATCACCCTGAAGAGAGGTCAGCAAAATCCCTGAGTATGCATCCTTCTTGAACAGGACATATAGAAAGGCTGGTTCACTTAGGTCTGTGTTAACTAAGTTATTAAGCATATATAAATAAATAAGATAGTCACAGCTGCAAAGCTGCCTTAGGGTGAATCCAGGTTTAGGATGGCAGACTCTCTTAATTTATACTCAGGCAGTTACAGTAGCAGCTGGAGAGGCACTTTGGTATCTCTAAAGCCTAGCTCAGCGGATACACAGCCAGCCGTCCCCAGTCCAGGACGTTCCTCCAGTGCGTCGAGGATAATTTTTTGATGCAAATGGTGAATGAACTGACCAGGAGAGGAGCACTGCTGGACCTTGTGCTCACCAACAAGGAAGGTCTGGTTGAAGCAGTGAAGGTTGAGGGCAATCTTGGCTGCAGCAACAATAAGGTGGTGGATTTCAGGATCTTGTGCAGTAGAAACAGAATACCAAGCAGGATCTCAGCACTGGACTTCAGAAGGGCCAACTTTGGCCTTTTCAAGCAATTGCTAGGGGTTACCCCATGGGACAGGGAACTGGAAGGTAAAGGGGCCCAAGAGAGTTGGTCAGTATTCAAGGACCACTTCTTCCAGGCTCAGGATCAGTGCATCCCAACAGGTAGGAAATCAAGAAAGAGATCCAGGAGACCTGCA
>NW_009732640.1:0-322 GCF_000703405.1 Apaloderma vittatum | reverse complement strand
TCCTCAGGAGCCCCAGAACCCTGAGGCCCCAAAGGAGGTCAGGATAAAGGAGGAGTTTGGCCTGGTTAAGGAGGACTGGGTTATGGATCAGTTAGGACACTTGAACATCCATACATCCATGGGCCCTGATGGGATGCATCCATGGGTGCTGAGGGAGCTGGCAGAAGTCATTGCTAGGCCACTCTGCATCATCTTTGGTAAGTTGTGGGGAACAGGTGAAGTGCCCGAGGACTGGAGGAAAGCAAATGTCACTCCAGTCTTCAAAAAGGGCAGGAAGGAGGACCCAGGTAACTACAGACTGGTCAGCCTCACCTCCATCCCT
>NW_009732639.1:39466-44576 GCF_000703405.1 Apaloderma vittatum | reverse complement strand
ATATATATATGTATATATACACACACATACATATATATAAAAAGTTGGTATAAGTTGATTTATGCTATTATTTTAATGAAACAAAACTCTTCTTTCTGCTTTATTTAAGCATGTGACTAACAAATAGAAAAAGGGAAGATTGTGATGTTAATAACCCAATCTGGTTTGGCAAGGTTTTTCATAGGTCTGAGGTTCATGATGAGGTTGGAACTTCTGGAAGTAAGATTGTGTTATCTGAGATTGCAATGTTGGTAATGCACTTATGCTTTTCTCTTACATGTTTTGTTGCTTTTTAAAACTTAATGGGATTTGGATTTACTTTTTTTGGTCAAGTTCTGCTCTTACAGGCCTTCGCGTGCTGTATTTAGGATATGTTAGTCATGATGATGAAAGATGGTGTTTTGCAAAGAAATTAATTTATGGTATTTTCAGATCTTAAGGCTGAATTTAGTCAGGACGCATTCTGATTTATTCAGAAATAGATGTAAGCTCTTCACATTTTTTTCTGTATTCTAGATCAACTGGCTTTTTTAAGCTTTCAAATACAATACTGCTGTTTGTCTTCATTCCAGATGTCAGATATACTGTACAAAATTTTGAGGCTATTGAAAACAGAAGTATTTAGAACCACGTGAATCTAGAGATAGAACAGTCTTTAATTTATATTTGCACTATTTGAATCCTTCACTGTAGTGACAGCAAGAAGGGCCCTGTGAGTACTTAATAATTTGCTGTTACTTAGTTCTGGCTATATTTAGAATTATTTTAGGACAGTGAAACCAGTAGACTGTATGTCATTCTTTGGCAATTTAGTGGAGTCAGTTACAGACAATTACATGGCAGTACGCTAGTTTTCTTACAGAGCTATGTGTGACTTGCTGTATTATGGCAGCAGTTGGAGAAACTGTGTGCAACGACTTGCTCACTTTATATTAATTACTATATAAATGTATTTAATAGTTGTTATTTTCACAGGAGTTCAATTCCTGTGAAACTTTGCTCTTTTTAAAAAAGCTCTGGTATGCAGTTAGCAAATCCGAAAGAGCAAAATTATGATCTGCTTTTCAGGTTCTTGGTCAAAGTTGATGATCGGTAGCTGAGTTAGCTTTCTTTAATTGCATCTCTGCTGTGGGGATAGACAAATAAGGTTGTTGATCTTGTGCTGTTGCTAAATACATGTTGAAGTTGGTTGGGTGGTTCACTGATAATGCAGGAAACTGAAATTGTAGTCTTCAGCTACAGTCTTTTTTGATCAGGTTCGGTGGTTTACTGCTCCAAAACCATATACATTTAAAAGTAGGTAGTATTTGGGTCCCCCCAAGATGCTAAGACTTGATTTCTGTTATGCTAAATCAGATCTCAAAGTCCTCCTTTCAGTACCAGCAAATACTAACCAGGGTAAATAGATGGCTTTATCCACTGGGGAGTGGGAGTGGTTGGTTTGTTTGTTTTGGGAGTTGTTTTTTGTTTGGCTGTTTTTTTGCCAAACTGTATCTAAAGTTCTTGTAGAGCTATTGAAGATAAGGCGGTTTAAACAAGTGGTTTATCCACAGCTAAGCAGAAGTTGATCCACTTATAGCGAAAAATACCCTTTATGAATCTTCCCACTATTTTAATAACCTTCATTCTGCTTCATCTCTTCATCTTCTTCCTCTCTCTCTGTCTTAGGCAACTGTACTTGGTGACTACAGGGCACTTCAGTTCCTCCCCAGTTTCTGTGCCCTTTTCCATTCCTGATTTCTTGCTATTGTGGGAAATGAAGAATACAGGGTTTTTTAGTTTGTTTTTACAGTTCTGTGAGTTGCATGTGTATGGAGCATTATATATGTAAATCTGTGTGTCTGACTGATAGCTTTCTGTTCTCCAGCACAGAACCTTTTAAGATTCTGCAAGTTTTTTTCCCAAAGCTGTAAGGCAACTATGGCTGCTGACTTAACCTGCTGAAAATAAATCATATTAACACCACCTGCCTTCCTCATTAGGGGACAGACTTCACAATTACCTTCTGGTTGTTTGCCTACCTTCAAAAATGTTATCACTTGTCTTTACGCTCAGAACGTCTCTTTTTTCAAACACACAGAGATTTATTATCCAGATGATTTTGGTACACTGAGGCAAACTTGGTGGATTTTTTTTCTTGGTGGGGTTTTTTTTGTTAACTGTATGTTTCATGGACTTTTAAAACAGCCTGCCTTAGGGCTTGGGACAGTTAAATTTTCCTTAAACTCACTGGTAAATCAAGTGTGTAATCATGCTACTTGTACTTGAGATGACCCAAGGCATTTTTCAAAATAATGAAGTGAACACCAGCTGAATAGGAATTTGTTGTAATACATCCATTGCGTATCAAAAGGCGGTCAAGGCAGATGAGCAGGTGGAGGGAGGATTTGGCTTTGTGAGGACAGCAGTGGAAGAGGTCCAGCTCCGCTGAGGTGCGTGTGATAAAATATATGTAATGGTCTGTCAGTGAGTTGGTAAACTACAGTCTTAGATACACGTGTTTCATGGAGTAGCTTTTGTAATTTAGATATTTAGTTTTGCGTCTGTGCCATCCCTTTTTCACTCCGTTATCTCTGGTCAGTCTTGCCTGCCTGGTTTGGTGACATTTCTGCCTCAGCACGGTGCCACACCTTGGTGCTGACTGTGCACGGCTGACCGAGGGTAGCAAGCAGCAGCACAAATGCAGCAGCTTCGTGTTCTATTTCTTAGGTTTTAGAGATTATAGCATAATGTTGAAATTTTGCATGGTAACAAAAAAATATGTATTCGGACTCCAGTGTTATTCTTTCTTCTTTGGAAGTTTTGCAACCCAGTGGAACTCATTGCCCTTAGTGTCGTTTTTGTCATGGAAAGCCTTGCGTAAGTAATGTCAGCTAGCAAACGTAAAATTTAAGCAGACAATTGCCAACTGTACAAGCTAAGGAGATAGTATGAAGTATCAAAATAAAAGTACGTGCCAGCTTCCTTAAAAACTATTTTACAGCTTTTATTTTCTTGTTCCTTTTAACAGCTGGAAATCTGGGGAAAAATACTCTGCAGACAAGTTATGGATTGATATACTGGCTAATATGAACTTTGCAGCAGAAGTGTTCAGTAAAATTTATATTTTTGCTGGTACATTGTTAAAACTATGCCAGCTATATACTGGCATTAACTCATCTGTTGGTAGTGTAGTTCCCCCTGATGACAGTTTTATTTCATGCCTTGGCTGCTCTTTCACATATGCTTCTAGGCAGAAGACCCCCAAAATGCAAGACTGTAAATAATCTAAAACCATTTTAAAATCTAGCGGATAGAAAACAAAAGTTAAAAACATTTAACCTATAAAGGCACTTCTGTCTTTCAAAAGCATAAAAAGTGCTTTTGAAAACCTGACCTGTATGCTCAGTTCGTCAGAAAGTGAGAACCTCACGTCTTTCGTTTTGCAGGGACTTGTTGGTGCTGCAAACCATGTTTTTGGGGGGGCTCTTAGCTGTTTGGGAAGAAGCTATGTTATAAAACCTAATTGTATTCTGCAGTGTAGAAAGGATATTTTTAAAATTGTTCAGACTTGTGTGAACAGATCCTCAGAAGACGCCAATCTTCGGAGGTGCAGGGGCTGTGTCTAGAATTGTTTCTTCTAGGTTTAGTTGCTGTATTACATGATGAGAAACGCTTTATGGCTGAAAATGTAAACATTCCTGAGAGAAACTTGCTATTCTCGCTTAACACAGAACTGCTAAGTCATGCAAGATCGTTATGTTGATATTTTTAACATTTTTTCCCTAAGGACCAAAATAATGAGGAGAAGCACGCAGATGGACTTATAGTAAGTTTAAATCTAATCTTTATCTCCCTTTATTTCTGCAGAACATGTGAACAGAGACCTGAATTTCCACTCATTTTGCAACATATTTCTTCCTTCCTCTAATTTACTGCTTCAAGTGTCTTGTTCAAATTACTGTTGAGTCATTAGCTTCTGATGTTGGCTAACACCCTTGCCTTCAGAAAGTGCAGTGATCGGCTCTGTACCGAGTGTCTTAAATGGCAGTGTTGTGGCTGAACACAGATTAAAAATCTGCCATGTGAACAGATGAAAGGGAAATTATTGGGATAGAAATAATCTCGTGTTCCATCTGAAGTGTCTTCGTGTACAAAACACATCAGCTATCTGTGTGCTTCCAGCAATTTGTCTTCTCTACAGTGCTGCTCATTTGACACAAAGTTGTATTATGTCTAAGCAATGTTTCTTTCATATAACTTCTGCGTTTTTAGTGTAACTTCTGTCATCTTTGGTTTCAGTCGTATGTGACTTCTCCTTCTTCGTTCTCCTTTTGTCACTTGAGTACATTTCAGATACTTTTAATAGGAGATTGGTTTCAGTAAAAGATAACTAAAAACCATAGCGTGTTTTCGTTGCAGCTGACAGTAATTCCCAGGCTTTCCATCACACGCAGCTTTAGCCATGTGATTTTCTGGTATGAACTTTGGAGCAAAGATGCACATACAGATTTCGGTTTCATCCTTCCCATAAATAAGATGAACAGTTACCCTGTGGATAGTCACGTAATTCAGGTCTCAGTATGACGGCAGAGGTTCCACTGGGTGCCCTGGAGAAGAGCAGGGGTAGTGTGTGTGTGTTAGATCTGCTGCTACTCGGAAATTCCATATAGATATTTCATCTTTACATAGTCTGAATTCGATTAGCCGCTATTCTAATGATCCTTGGGCTGGCTTATGCTGGGAAGAGGAGATAAAAAAAAAAGGATTTTGTCAAGAAAATATTAACTGGTGCATCAGTGACTGTGAAGGCTGAAAGTTTGATGCTATTGAGGTCAACGTCAGCTTGGGCTAAAGGTCAGGATTTCACTTCAGGCTTAGGCAGGAACATGATCCATGTGTGACACCGAGGTGGGATGACTGGCTTGTTGTTTCTAAGTTGTAATTAAGCTCGGAGTAGGAAACTTTCAGGTCTGCCTTCATCTGTTTCTAAACCATGAAGGCATACCCCAAAAAGTCCTGTTCGTGTTGCAGCATGGAAAGTAGTTTATGGATAAGATTACAATCCTGCATTGAGAGTCAAAGTTACTCTGGTAATAGAGAACACACTAGTATTTGGTATCATATATTA